>NC_091438.1:88828017-88885285 GCF_964237555.1 Oryctolagus cuniculus
TCCCTAAATCCCCTATAATATAAAATTACATCAAAAGTATGATGGGATTACAACCCTACCTGCATCAATAACGTGCCAGTTTGACGTATTATAAAGAAAAATCAGTTACACTTCAATAAGTCCAACTCTCTAGAAAAAGAAGAAAGTGAGAGGTATATAGTGTGCTTCACCCCAACCAGTCATCAGAGACCACCGAGCCATATAATCCTGCTATGCCCCAGCAGTCTATGTTTCAGAAGGAGTGGTTTCCAATACTAGGACTCTGGCTTCCCTGGATTCTGCATTTTAATAGTGAGCCAAGACAGATGGGCACCTCTGAGGAATAAATTCTGAAATTAGAATGGGACCATGGTCTTCTACTCTATGTTTTTCTATTCCAATCCTGTTTGCAAACACATCTGGAATCTACTTGCATTTCAGTATTCATGGTAAGCTTTTCACTCAGATAATAAAAACAGCCACCTTGCAGGCCCCAGGCCTGCCAACATTTGATCATTAAAAAACTAAAATGTGGAATCTCTCAGTCCTAGATTTATAGCACCTGAAGTACAGGCAGAGATGCTTACTGCAAATTTACTATTCATTGAAGCCCTGCAAGAATGAAGAGTATAAATAATCAGACAACTGTAGGTAGATGATAAATCCACTTCTAGTTCTTTCTGTCCCTTTCTGGTGACGCTTCATAAGAGAATCTCGGGTACTGCAGGGGCACGTCCCCTACAAGTTGACGTGAAAGAGATAACAATTCACTCCTAAAATAAGTCTGAGAATTGGAAAATGCAGGAGAAAATTTCTTATTATTTTTGGTTTGTTTGATGCTGAGGGTTGGAATTCCTTTCTCTCCTGACTAGCTAATGACATCCTCTTGATATAACAACTGGTACTTTCTAGTGATAGATAACTTGACACCGAACATCTTATATTTTCTAGTCCTGTAGCTTTTTCATAACCCTCATTACTATCTTTGAGATGTAAAAACAAGTCATTTCTTATCACTGATTTTAAGAACACTTCCTAGTCTCCATTCACCTCATAAAGTAGAAAAGAAACATCATCCACAAGAAGATGAAGAGTATCCTTGTGGAAAAGTTAACTTTTAAGATTGGCTTGGGTAAAAATGGCCAGCATTTCCTTGATAGAGTTGCAAAGAGCTTTCCAGGTGAACAGCACTTGAAGAAATTAGTTGGGTTAAGCTTTGGGAGTTACAGGGTAACAAGTCACAAGTGAGTCCGAGGCTTCCCCAGGACCTTGACAACCAGAAGGAAGCATTTATTTTTAACTCAGCATGCAGTGGTTTGAGGATATTGGGGTGTTGAGCAATAGTGATACAATTTACTTTGCTGTGCAAAGATTAATGTATCTGTGGTGTGGAGGAAAAATATAAAGGAGAGGAAGAGAACAGAAAAAAAAACGAAGGGAACTTTTTTTGATAAAAGATATTGAAGACTGGATGATGATTTGAACATAATAAATGGAAGAATTGCTACACTTTCCTTCAATATTTTTGTTCAAGTTGCTATCTCTGCCTTGCCTGCTCATTTTGTAGTCCCCAAATTCAGCTGCTGAAAAATAGTCCCATACTTGAAAGCACAATTCAAATCCAAATTTTTACAAAGAATCTCTGAGATCTCCAGGGGAACTCCCTGCTGCCTTCATATTTTGTAACTATAATAAGTTATGTGGCTCATGGTAGGCAGCCAAACAATGTGTTTAAAATGACTGGATACAATAACATACAAATTTGAATTGTGTAAGTTGTTTCTGCATGAATTTATCTTATATAATCACGAGGACAGGGTCATCTTTAAATTCTTGCATCTTTATAGAGATTTGAACATAGTAGGTAGAAACTGTTTAATTAAACTGAACTATTGAATTTTCCCTGAGATATATAAATCTAATAAATCTGTGTGTGAGTATGCATAATATTATAACATAGTGACTTCATCATTATGTATTGTCACATAGAGTTTTATTCACACATTTTGATGTTGAATAAATAATTTTAGAATAAAACATTTTCTATTTGTAAGTGTAAGTAAAATCAAGCTGATTTTCATCAAAGGACCTCCAAAGTCATAAGGATAATTGAAAACCAAGAAAGCTAAAAACTTCAACTCCAAACATGAGTGTCTGACTGTTGCTAATTTAAATAATTTAAATACCACTCAATTCAAATCTACCCTTCTTTTCATGCTGTGTGATGCTGAAGCTGAATCCTATCAAACTCTCTCCTTTGCCGGCAGTACAATTATAATAAAGGATGCTAGAAAGGCATCCTAATGTGGCTTCCCAGTGAGTTTCACCATCATCCTAGTAACTGGCTCATGGTGGGTCTCACAATCACACAGCAGAACCAGAGGCATTCTCTCAGGGACCATCACACCCACCCCCTAAGACTGTGGTGAGTCTTCCCTATGTCCCAGTGGTGATTTGCTGAGATACCTCTGATATGCTTTCTGTCATACAAGGGGTCTCAGCCATATCTCTCTGACAAAGTCTATATCTCAGACTTGTGCTGGAGGGTGGGAGAAGCCCACTTTTGGGCTTGTTTCTCCGTATTCTATCCCTTTGTTCTACAGATACCGATGGTCCTCAAGCCTGCCATGTCTGTATCCTTGAAAATCTTTTTATCTCTTTTTAGTAGTGAGTCCTGCTTTACTGATTTAATGCTTCCTAATATTAAATTTCCCCTGTAACAATTGCAGGTGTGATTTTTGTGTGCTGAAAGGACTCTGGCTTATACATTATGTAAGGAAAGTTCCTGGAGGTAGGCTACGATTATAAGATGAATAAAATATTTGCACTCAAATATTGGGTAAGCCATGCAATGTACCTGTATGATTCAAATGGAAGACTTGGAATTTCTGCTGTTGCTTTTATTTCTTTCAAGGAGTTCTTTATAAATAGATTCTCATGTTTTTAATATCTATGTCCTTTTCACCCTGAGAACAAATGAAATAGTGACTTTTGCAGAGCCAGCAATCTTGTAAGCTGTCAATGACTTTTGAGACATCTTGGCCATATTTGCTCTCCCCAAAGCAGATGTTCTAAGTTGATAGTGACCAAATCAATCAATCAATTTCTCTGTGACAGAATAATGAGTCATGGTAGAATCTAAAATAGGACCCACTAAAAGATGAGGTTAAGCCAGAGCCATAAGTTAGTAGAAAGCATGAATAAGTAGAAAAAGAGAAGACAAAAAGCACCTATTTCAATTGCCGTCATAGAAGCTTATGCTCTCTCTCCTCCTAGTATTGTCTTAATTGTGGAGTTGTTTTTAGATACTTTTATTCCCCACTGGTCTGGAATTTCACAGCAGTAAGGATTGTATCTGTTTGGCATTTATTAATCTCCAGTATTTAGCATAGAAATGAGTATTCAAGTATTTGGTGAATGAGTGAATGATTTGATGTCAATAAAGTAAAACTGGATCAAAGATGATGGAAAGAAAATATCTTTGAAATGCATAATGGAATAAGCACAAGCAAGAATGAATGAGACTAGAGGAAGAATTACCAACAAGGCAATCTCACTGATTCCTCTGTGGTGTCCTGAATGATCTTCTAGTTCCAGAAGTGAGTGAGTATTTTACTTACTATGATGAAATCCAGCTGATGTCCTGGGAGCCATGGGACTGTGGGTGATTCTAGCAATTTGTTGGAAGGGAATATATCCCATGGTTTTTCCTCACAATCAAGAAAGGGCTGGCAAACACTCAAGTTTATATTCTGACTGGAAGTTCTTTAATTGCTAGTTTGGGGCATGTTAATGTGTTCCTACCATTACCCAATCCTTGGGACAGGCATCCAGCCTCATAGTTAATATATTTGCATCCCACATCTGAGTACTGCGTTCAATTACTGGCTGCTGATTCAAGCTTCCTGATAATGCAGACCCTGGGAAGCAGCAGTGATGACTCAAGAAGTTGAGTACCTGCCACCCACATAGGAGACCTAGATTGAGTTTCCAGCTCTGTCTCTGGCCCCATTTCAAAGCCAAGGTCATTGTTGATATTTGAGGAATAAACTACTGGTTGTGCTCTCTCTCTCTCTCTCTCTCTCTCTCTCTCTCTCAAATAATTTAAAGAAATAATGGCTGGACCGGCATCGTGGCTCACTTGGTTAATCCTCCACTTGCAGCACCGGCATCCCATATGGGCACCAGGTTCTAGTCCCAGCTGCTCTTCTTCCAGTCCAGCTCTCTGCTGTGGCCCGGAAAGGCAGTGGAGGATGGCCCAAGTGCTTGGGCCCTGCACCCGCATGGGAGACCAGGAGGAAGCACCTGGCTCCTGGCTTCGGATCAGCACAGCGCGCTGGCCGCAGCAGCCATTTGGGGGTGAACCAATGGAAGGAAGACCTTTCTCTCTGTCTCTCTCTCTTTCTCTCTCACTGTCTAATTCTGCCTGTCAAAAAAAAAAAAAAAAAAAAAAAGAAAGAAAGAAAGAAAGAATGGCTGAATGTCTTTAAAAATTCTATTACCGGGGCTGGCACTGTGATGTACAGGGTAAAGCTGCTGCCTGCAGTGCTGGCATCCCTTATGGGTGCCAGTTTGAGCCCCAGCTTCTCCACTTCTGCAACTCTCTGCTATGGCCTGGGAAAGCAGTAGAAGACAGACTAAATCCTTGGACCCCTGCACCTGCAGGAGAGTCCTGGAAGAAGCTCCTGACTCCTGGCTTCGGATTGGCACACCTCTGGTCTCTGTGGCCAATTGGGGAGTGAACCAGCAGATGAAAGACCTCTCTCTCTCTTTCTGCCTCTCCTTTTCTCTCTGTGTAATTCTTTCAAATAAATAAATAAGTCTTAAAAAAATAAAAATTCTATTACCCAATTGTCTTCAGTGGATGCATATTTTGCAATGTGATTATATTTATTTATTTATTTATTTATTTATTTTTGACAGGCAGAGTGGACAGTGAGAGAGACAGAGAGAAAGGTTTTATTTATTTATTCATTTGTTTATTTATTGCAATGTGATTATAGAGCTCTAACACCTAAGTGGTAGAGAAAATGATGTACATGGTTCCTTGACAGTCTTTCTCTCTCTCTCTCTCCCTCTCATACACAGGCACACACATACACATACACCATCACACAAATGTCTATGATTATGAATGTATGTATTTTTCTTTTTTCCATAAACTGTCACTGATTAAACCACCCACTTAACTATTTTGAAGAAAATAAATGTCAGTGGATTTCACATCTGTGTTGCTTATGAATTCCTACCACAGAAACTGCCACAAATCTACCTAGTTCCAGTCCTAATTTCTAGCTCCAAGGACTTAAGAATCTAATAATGGAGAACATTGGGGACATCTCAAAATATACTCCCCTTGCCTTCAGGGAAATTCTTTTCTAGCTGTGTAATATTTGGGATACACAAGGATCCTTTTATCATATACTCCCCTTTTTATGATTTTACGTAATGGCTTAATTTTGATCAATTGCAAAGGCTTGATCACTTAAAGTTATTGTGACAGATGATAACTGATGTTTATATTCCTGTTTAGGAAGTTAATGAAGTGATTCTGAAGATTGTACGTTTATATTTGGCATATCTGGTAGACTAAAGGCAACCCTCAGCTGTTGTTCTGTCCCTGAGGATTAAGGAAAATGATAAGTATAAGTATTAGAAATAATATGAATTATCTCACATGAGAGACAAATTTAGTGGAATTTTAATATATGCTTTTATGTATTATAAGGAAATGAATGCAATTTACAAATTTACATAAATAATACACTGGAAATTCCACTAAACTATAATATGCTTTAAGTTGGCCATGATTGAAATTGCACATGACAGCTAGAAAAACAGTATTTTTCTTTCCAACTACTCCCGGCGTTGTCATCATGGCATGGTTGGGTAGTAGTGAGTGCCAGCTGAGGACCCTTCCCTCCTCTGTGTCACCATCTGGCTTTAGTTCCACTTCAATCAGTTTCTATTGGCTTTTTGATTTATGCTGGAATTCACAAGCAGAAATAAGAGAAGTTTGCCCATATATTTGATATAACTTTTTCCTCATTTCTGTTCCTTTGAAATTTATAAGGAGAAATTTTGTATTTAGTAGCCTTTATCCAGTTAATTCAAGTGTCACCAACAACAAAGACATGTCACCATTCCCACAAAATTCCATGTGCTCTCTGCCAAACTGTGATGTCAATCTGCTCTTCCTTGTCATTCGACAGTGTGGTCAGGATTTCCATTTACACTGTCAAATGCTGATTCTCTTCTGCAGGTAGATGACACTGTTAGCCTTGTTTAATTTTAAAAAGCTATGAGACCTTTCTTTTTAACCTTTAGATTATTCAATTTTTTTAATTTGATGCCATTCTATATACTTACTTTTGGAATCCCCACAGTAAAACATTGTGTGTTGACATTGTTATAAAAGATGAGCTGAGTGAATTCCTACGAAAATCACATAATCTCAGGTTTCTACTCTCTCAGCAAATCAGGAATAGTACAAAAATAGGCCTCAAACCAATTCATCATAGAGTACAGTACCTCAGATAAAATAAGGATAAAATAGAAGGTTAGTCATCTCTCTTTAATCACAGCATGGTGTTAATCAGCCACTCTCTATAAATATACTATTAGAGGAGATGCTGCTAACATCTCTCTACTCAGTGGTCAATTGGTTTTCCATTAGAAACCCATTTTCAGGGTTTAATATGTCAACATTCCACTTTGTACCAGATCTGAAATTATGTGCACAACACTGAAGCCTACAAATAAGACTTGGAAAGGGAATAATTTGGGGTATCTCAGTAAGTTCTGCTATTTAGCAATGTACACATTCCTTTTAATTATTCAACAAATATTTATTGATCACATTCTGTATGCAAGAACTTACAAACTATCATCTAAAGAGCTACTGTCCGGTAGTAAAGGTGACTGTGAATGTGTGTGTGTGTGTGTGTGTAACAGCATTTCAGAGATGGACCACTGAAGCTATATAAACCAGCTCTCCTATTTTTAACTGAAAAGACCTAAAAGGAATATGAGATATTCCTTGGGTGTGGACAAATTCTTTTTTTTCAAAGATTCATTTATTCATTTGAAAGTCAGAGTTACAGAGAGAGAGAGAGAAAGAGAGGTCCTCCATCAGCCAGCTCACTCCCCAGCTGGCTTCAATGGCCGGAGCTGTGCAGATCCTGCAGGAGCCTAAGGACTTGGGCCATCCTCCATTGTCTTCCAAGGCCACAGCAGAGAGCCAGATCAGAAGTGGAGCAGCTGAGACTCAAACCAGCGCCCATTTGGGATGCCGGCACTGCAGACAGTGGCCCTACCTGCTGGCCCCATGTGTGGACAAATTCTATATGCCTCCTGGTCCAGCAATCTTTATAGTATAGTGCAGACTATACTGAAAATGTATCTTTGGACTGGCACAGCATGAATATAGAGAGAATTTTAAGAAATTTAGATTGCTTATCTGGAAGAATCAATAACACAAGCTTCCTATGTATGATTCTAGAAGCATTCACTCTGTATACTAATTACAGCCAACCAGGAAAGAGTTGCCTGAGAAAAGATCTGCTGCTGGAAGCCACAGTCACCAATCAGCAGCCAAACCAGCAAAGACAAGATGGCCAAGGAGGAGGAAGAAAACCATATCTCTGCTAAAATTGTCCCAAATATCTTCATTCAGGACACTGTCCTAGCTTCACCTAGGACAAAACAAGAATTGCTGATAGACATGATAAATTCATGATTGCAAGTGGAAGGATACACTCACTGGCGTGTGTTTCCTAGAGCATGTGGTCATTTCCAAGTTTTCTGTTATCAAAACCCTATTAACATGAGTCTCATGGAATTTACAATTGTTCACATTTAATCAGTCCTCAGGGAAAAATGTGCTTTCTAGATAGGGAAGCATATCTGATGTTGAAAAAAAAAAAAAGCTACTCACTTTAAAAAAAATTCTAACTTCCACATTTCCAAAGCTTTGAAAGAGGCATGAGAAAATTCATCTGTTTTTCACCTTAATTCAATGAGGTATTTGATTTTCAACTACTGTCTCAGCACTGTATTAAAACCCTGTTACTAGGGAATAAAAGAAAATTACCTGTAATCCCCTTTCCTCAGAAAGCATGTTATTATAATGGATTTCTCACTTTAGCCTGCCTGAGCTGCTATCTAGAGAGAACTTGAGGTGCATTCGAGCGCCAGAGCTGCCTAACCACCTTGCCAGCAGGTGATGCTCACTGCACCCACCGAAACAACCGCCCTGCTCTTCCCGCTTTTTCCAAAGAAAAGGCAGACAGCTTGCGGATTAATCTGGCCTCTCATGGATTTCATTATTTGGGGCAAGTGAAAAGGAAGCCATTATCAAAACAAAACTGTGGATGATCATCCTACTCTAGAGCAAAGAGTATTGTTCTATCATGAGGAGGGAGATCAAATCAGGCCCCCCAAACTACACTTCTTTATCATATTTCCAAATGGCTAGAAAGAGGTGCTGCAGACATGGGACTGGCTGCCAAAAAAACTGTCTTTTTGTAAAAAGAAATTTACAGCTAAACTGCAGATGTGGGCAGAGGTTTCGCTGCCTTGGATTTTCTTATCAACCCAGGCACGATCTTTTCACAGGAAGAAAACATGGAGGGTCTGGGCCCTGGCACAGACAGCAGTTGCCTTGGTAGCCTTCAGAAGAGCATTTCCTAGGAACTTTTCTGTGCAATGCAATTCTTGTTCGTAACATTTACCTTTGCTCACCTCCCATGTTTCTGTGCTCACCTTCTGTTAGGAGCCACAAATTTCCTTCTGTGCAGTAGATAAGCTTCAACTACCTAGCCCTCCCTTGAGTCCTGTCTTTGTACATGGATCCCTTATTTTTCATTATTGACCAGTTTGGCTTTTTTCCCTACTAATTGGTGAATTTATTTCATAGACTAAAATTATTGAATCTTCTGAGGGGAAAAAATAAAATCAATACTCTTTCTCAGTGGAAAACATCATTTGGTCATAATAAAAATGGTGGTTTTCTGAATAATGAAGGATGTCTCATCACATCTAAAAATTAAAAAAGTAAGATTTGCTATCATTTACTTATTCCTATTTAATAAAATGGAGACCCATTATAATAATTACTTTTTTCAGGCTCCTCTGCTCATATCCATCTCCTCTTTACTCATTGTCTGTGCTCTCTCACATGCTAATTAGGTTTTAAGTAATAGTCATTACCATCCTCAACAATTATTTATTGAATGTAATATAGAAGAGATGGGAACAAACACTTATGTAACACTTAATATGTAACTGATACTGCACAAGGCACTTAAAATTATTTTACAGAAACCTTGCAAAGTAGATATCATTAAATGGAGGAAATTGAGGATTTAAAAGGTAATTTTCTTAAGTTTTCCCCAGGGGTAGTAAAAGAATTGCTATTAGTAAAACAATTGATTGAAAGCATTAGCATGGATTAGATAATAAAGAGGCACAAAGAAGTAAAAGTCCCTGTCTTCTAAGAGCTTAGAACATATCAGAAGAAATATGATATACACAGTAGATATCAAAATCAAAAAAAGGTATGAAATACATTATCAATCAGCAGTGGAGCAATGAGGAGGAAGGGGAGAGCACATCTGACTGATTTCATAGCATGTAAGTTATGAGAATGATTTAGGTACCAAAGCAATTCATAGCTGTCCTTTATTGAGAATCCACCAATACCCATATTGATGATGTGCTCTTAGGGTCCCTCATATTATAAGTGTAAATGCCAGCCCATGAACACACTGACAAAAATAAAACAACAATCAAAAAATTCAATATGACTTCTTTTTATTCTACTTTTACAATGAGGATTTTAAGGCACAAATAGGGTGAGCACATTGCTCCAGATCTGAGCTAATATGGGATGATGGTACTATTTTGTTCACACACACTTCACTTGATAGGTCATAAGTTGAAACCACTTCTCCACCTGCTATATATTAAGTTTGCCTTCATAAAAATGTACAAGATTCTCAAATCGTCTTCAAGTATTTCACTCATGGTTTCATTTAGTCACCACCTGGAGCCCCCAGGAGGACATTGACTTCTTTGTAAGCCACTTTGGAAGTTTGACTGCTGTTTTTTCATCGTCTTTTAAATCCTACAGTGTATTAATTCCAGTCTTATAAGTGAAATAGGTATCCTCAATTCCTTAAAGACTTCTACTCATTGCTCATTTTTAAGTGAGTTGTAAGGGATGTGGGATATCCAACCTGGATCCCAGAGAGGAATCAGTTTCCAAGTTACTAAGACTGGTGGCAGATGATGACTCTCAGCTGAATTCCTCTCTGAGTATACCCTTTAGCCAGAGAGCCCAAAGTTGTGCTAACTCCCAGACCATAGTTAATGCTCACGTGTCCATTAGCTGGCTTTCCTCAAGTTGAGAAGCTTTCACAGTATCAGAGTTTTCTGATCCACTGGGTCTGGTGGAGACCTTTCTTGTGACTCCTGTGTGTTGTTATTCCATTCCTCTGTTTGTCCAATCCTGCATCCTTTTCTTTGTCACAGACGTTCATCTTAAGTGCACACTTAAATCCAATCTTTGCACAGAAGTATCCAGTTCCAAAGTTTGTTTTCAAGGATCCCATCCTAAGATACAAACCACCAAACTTAATCATTCCTTAGTACTGTTATCTATCAACATCCTGTTTACTGCAAAACTTGAATCAACACTTTATTCTCTTCCACTATAATCTGCATTATTCCTGATAATTCAACATTTGGTGCCTCCAACACTTGAACTCTCTGTTCATTATACCCTCCCTTCCAAGCAAGGGCAAAACAAGATAAATAGGATACAAGAAAGCTGCATGCCACAAAGTAGAGCAAGATGTGGTCATGGGCAACAGGGTAGCATGGTTTTATAAGCCATTGTAAAGACCTTTACTTTGATTTGGAGTGAAAGTTGAGATGTTGGAGAATTGTAAAAAGAGGAGTAATCTGCTGTAACTTTCCATTCAAAAGAATCTCTATGGATATAGAGATATGGCTATGTCAGTATGCAGAGGAGAAGAAAGAGGTAGAAATATCTTTAAGAAGCTTTTTGGAGTACATGCTCTAAGCATGTAGGTAAACACCAGAGGTGTTAAGTAGTTAGATTCTGGAAATATTAAACAAGGAGAAACCACAGGATTCCCTTGATAAAGGATGCTGTTGGAGGAGCAAGCCTATAGGAAGGAGCCAAGCATAAAACCAAAGACTATAGTTTGAGGGAATGAAGAGCTGGAATTTTAACTAAATGAAATATGAGATATTCTGAATGGGATACTTTGCATAAAATAAAAATATCGGGAATTTAGCAGAGAATATATTTCTTTTCAGTTGTTAATTACATCAAAACTTACTAGACAATTGGATATATAAATGTAAATATGACTGAGAGTGACAGGCTCTGTGGAGCATGCTGTTTTATTCCTGAAATTATCTCTCTCTGGTCACTCTATTTATCCTTTTTATATACACCATTCATACCTCTAAAATCTGCCTCCTTCCCTCAACATCATCCAAAATTTACTTCGCAAATTTTAGCAATATCCTCCCAACAGCTTCCTCAATGTCTTATATTTAGTCATCATTTTATTCACTTTCTGCTATATTACATGCCTTTCATCCTCTTTCTCTATTCTTTTGAATCTGATAGAAAATATCCATCTGGTTTTTCTCTTGGATTCATAATCACTTTGTTCAGATCCCATTTTCCTGCTAAAATGTTAAATATTCAAGTAATTGTGTATTCCTTGTATATTCATGTCTCAAATATGAATACCTTCAGGAGTCAGGTAGCAAACAAAACTTGCATAAACCTTCTATAGGAAAATATAAGGCTGGAGGACTGTATCCACCTGTCAGGTATATGCCTTACCTGAAGGAATTCAAATGCACAATTTTAAGCACTGTGCAAATAAGAAAAAAATTATACATGGATCACCAGTGCTTGAGGTAGATCACCGTGAGTCAACATTCTCCCCTAGCTATCTCTCCCCTAAGCTGAATTAAGCAATCACCTTTGTGCAGATAATTTGAAGATAAATATCACTAGCTCTGATTTTTCTCACATTATGTAAGAGCCAATGAACTAGAAACCTGGAAAATATGAAAATATTCTTTGCTACTCTAAAGATACTGTCCTTTCAAAGATTTCCCCCCCAACTTTCTGATACAAATCTGTATCCTGGATATCTTAGAAGTGAAATTGAGCCCTATAGAGATACCATCTGATCCTAGTCTCCCACAGTCTGTCTCCCTCCCTTAGCTTAGTTTCCTTGTTCTGCTTTCATTATTGCAAATCCAATTCTTACTAAATTCAGCTCACTGAGTTGAGGGAGTAGGATAGCCAGCTCCACAGCTCCCTTTACACAAGACTCATGAGGTCACTTATCTCACCTATAAACAACATCTTGGTGTTCAGTCCTGCCTTGAAGGATTGCTTTTCCAGAGATCCAAGTCCCCAGCAAAGAGTAACTACCACCTTCACATAGTCCCCAGACTGTCTGCAGCCTACTTTGTCATCACAAAAATTCCCTAAAGGTCACGATACTGCTGACCAATCAGAGGAGGGCAACAAGCACTGCAGAGCAGCACAGAACTTGGACACAAGCTGAACACACACCTCTCAACCCACACTTCAATCTATAAGAACTCTGCCCATAATCCATTGCAGAAACCGGGAACCAAGTGATAAATGCCCAGCTCCTTGCACAGCACTTTTCAATAAATACCTGCTTTCTTCTGCCACCCTATTGTCAGCAAGTGACTTGCTGTGTGTCAGGCAAGAAGAACCAGTTTTGGGGATTCTATATTCTATAACAGAAATGTTTCAAAAATAACATATTAAAATTTTGAGTATTTTATCTTTCCAAGATAGTTTTACTACCAATATCCATTAGCATAATTGAGTTCTTTTCTCAGAATGTAAACATTGGCATCAACTTTAACTCTTCCTATTCTTTTACCCTTCCTTTGTTAATAGTTACCGGCCAAGAGAGGCTTTACCCAAAGGAAATTAAATTGGCAAAGAAAAAAGCTGTCTGCACATTAATGTTTATTGCAGCTCAATTCACAATAGCTAAGACCTGGAACCAACCCAAATGTCCATCAACAGTAGACTAGATAAAGAAATTATGGGACATGTACTCTATAGAATACTATACAGCAATCAAAAACAATGAAATCTGGTCATTTGCAACAAAATGGAAGAATCTGGAACACATCATGCTGAGTGAAATAAGCCAATCCCAGAGGGACAAATATCATATGTTCTCCCTGACTGGTGACAACTAACCGAGCACCAAAAAGGAAACCTGTTGAAGTGAAATGGACACTATGAGAAAGAGTGACTTGATCGGCCCTTGTCCTGACTGTTGATGTACAATGTAATACTTTATCCCTTTTAGTATTTTTTTTTTTGTTCTAGTGCTATTGGTTGAACTCTGTAATTAACACACAATTATTCTTAGGTGTTTAAATTTTAACTGAAAAGTAATCCCTGTTAAACGTAAGAGTGGAAATAAGAGAGGGAGGAGATGTACACTTTGGGACATGCTCAAGCTGACTTGGTGGAGTTAGAAACATGCCAGGGGATTCCAATACAATCCCATCAAGGTGGAATGTACCAATGCCATCTCACTAGTCCAAGTGATCAATTTCAGTTCAAAATTGATCACACTGATAGGTCTAAGAGTCAAAGGGATCACACAAATAAGACTAGTGTCTGTGAATACTAACTGATAGAATAAAAAAGGGAGATAACGATCCAACATGGGAAGAAGGATACAAAGCAGACTCATAGAATGGCAGATGTCCTAAACAGCACTCTGGCCTCAGAATCAGCCCTTAAGGCATTCAGATCTGGCTGAAGAGCCCTTGAGAGTATTTCAGGCATGGAAAGCCAAGACACTCTGGTAAAAAAAAAAAAAAAAAAAAAAAAAAAGGAAGACCTAAATGAAAGATCTCTGCGAGTGAGATCCCAGTAGAAAGAATGGGCCATCAAGCAAGGAGGTACCTTTCTCTGAAGGGAGGAGGGAACCTCCATTTTGACTATGACCTTGTCTAAATAAGACCAAAGTCAGCAAACTCAAAAGGCTTCCATAGCCTTGGCAACTCATGACTAGAGCCTAGGGTGATTACTGATGCCATAAACAAGAGTGTCAAATTGTTAAGTCAACAACAGGAGTCACTGTGTACTTACTCCTCATGTGGGATCTCTGTCCCTAATGTGTTGTTCAATGTGAATTAATGCTATAACTAGTACTCAAAACAGTATTTTAAACTTTATATTTCTGTGTGGGTGCAAACTGTTGAAATTTTTACTTAATATATACTAAATCGATCTTCTGTATATAAAGAGAATTGAAAATGAATCTTGATGTGAATGGAATGGGAGAGGGAGCGGGAGATGGGAGTGTTGCATGCAGGAGGGAAGTTATGAGGGGGAAAAAGCCATTGTAATCCATAAGCTGTACTTTGGAAATTTATATTTGCTAAATAAAAGTTTAAAAAAAAGAGGCTTTACTTAAAATTTAGCAAGTGAGTAAATAATATTGACTTATCATACATGTGTTGAGTCAATCAGAGACAAGCACAATGATCCTAAAGAGAGTGGAGCTCCCTGATCTGGAAGATCTCCTGTCAACCTACAATCATCGTTGTGTCATTTGAATGGCATCCAGAAAAGTCTAGAAAAAGATGAATCATCAAGGCTAATGTTGGCAGTACCCAGCCAAGGAGTGCCCAACATTATTTAGTAACCTGGACCCTGTCAAAAGATTAGTTCACTCTGAGATGAATATATTAATCTATTTAATAGCTGGTATAAGTATGTAACAGACACAGTTCTTATTTTCTGTCCATGTTTTTCAAGGGATCTTCTGATTGATCTTTAATTCCCTTGGAGATTTGCCTAAAATAGGAAATACATTTCCAATCCAATCTCATAGTTATTATTTCTCATTAAATAGAAAAAGAAAGATGGAATAGAGATGGCAATGAAGAGAGAGAGAGGGAGAGAAAAGGAGGAATGGAAGGAAGGAAAGAAGGAAGGGAGGAAACAGGGAGGGAGGTGAAAAGGAAAGAAATGAAGGAAGGAAGAAAGAAAATAGTTCTCAAGATGGTCGTCTGCTTGTACTTTCTCAGGTGAGTTCTCATGAAGAAAGCAAATTGTTGTAACTGAGATATTTCCCTTAAGTGATAGAATTTTCAGTAAAATAACTAATAACTTATATTAATAAAGTCTTGGGAACTTGATAAAGTGATGCTCCTGAACCTTCAAGTTTACAAGGATAGACCAGATAATATCAAAAAATGGTAATCCATGAAAGTTCCTTAGAGATTTGGAAACACACATCACTTTGATTGCTAAAATATTTAAGCTTTATTTAATTTCCCAGTTTTTCCAAAATACTCTCTGTCTCTTTTACACCTTTTTCCATACACACTGCCACTGTCACATTTCTAACAATTTCTACTCTAGACTACCTAAGTTATCATTCTCCTCTCACTGTCTTTAATTTGCCCTCTGCTGTCAGAAACAACCTTCAAACATAAATAATATTATCCCTTGTAACTTTCCATGTCAAGAGCTTTTCAAAGAACATTGACCCAGGGAAAAAGAGAAGAGTAGGTAGGAATTCAAAGGTAGTGATCAATACTAGCATCAAGACTCCAGTCCCCTCCTAGAAGCGTCCAACCCATACTCACTTCTCAGAATCCAATGGGGTTTCCTCTTTTCCCCAAGGCAGGGAATACTCTAGGTATAATTCAAAATTATGACAAAGACCGCCTTGCTCCTTTCAGCCTGAAAGACATGCAGTTCAGGTTGTTTGCTTTGTCTTCAGTGTTGTTCATTTTCTTCAGAACATCTTTCAAGGAGTTTTATTTCAAGCAACCCTACCTTGATTAAGTCTATAACATATAAGGCATATATTTGTTCCATATGGCAAAGTAGAGATTATACAACCTCAGTTTGAATAATTATGTAAAGGTACCAATTTGAATCAGATATAAACTAGCCAGTGAGTTTATGACCTAATTTACAATATAAATTTTTAATAACCTTATGAATAGAAAGATACGTACTTGGCAATGCAGAAAGCTCTGGCTGTGCATGTAACACCACCAGGAACTGTAACAGTGAAAGACTGTAAGATGTATTTTTGTAAAGCTTGGGTTTGTAAACTTTGACACACTGAGATTTTTTAAAAAACTGAGATGACAGATTACGAGGGCTCAGTTAGAATCACAAATCGGATTATTATTAATAGAAGTTCAGAATGTGACCTCAACAAAATTTATTATGCACTGTACAAAATTTGCCTTGTAAAGTATGTCATTTTATTCAATGCTGTTCACTCTCTTCTGTGCATCCTCAAAAGGCAAATTGAATGATGACTATATTCTACGCTGTCAGAATGTGTGCAAGGCAAACAAGCATACTGTTGTAGGAGCCAGGCCAGGAGGCTTAAGGGTGACATCTGTAGATTATGTACGTAAATACTGCTGTTCATTTGATTTCCCTAAAAATTAGAACAGAATCCTGCAACTTAAACTTTGTGAGAATTAATGATATAGTCACAGCTGCTAAGATATTATCTGCTACCAAAGGAAAGGCCGAAAAAACTCTAAATTGGACTTTGATTGTCCTTATGTCAAAGACAGAGCTTTCTTTGAGTCAGCTCAATATACAGCATAAAATAGCTGTTCTGGCCATCTCGGTACAATACCTCTGAGTGAGTGTGATGAAGGGGCTGAGAAATTGCTGTGATGTATGATAGTGCCTGCTTCTAAAGCAAATTTGTCTGCAGCCTCCCGGGCTCACTGAATATTAAGATAAGGCAACTGGGATTGGCACTTATTCCCCTCAGTTTTGGAGCTAAGACATGTGGAAATGATTGTAGGCCTAGACTATCACATTCCTGCTAAAAAATGTTGGCAGGTCCTCAGAAACGAAGGCCAGTTATTATTATCATTCTCCTGAACATCATTTGGGGAAAAAATAAGGTCTGATAGAAAAGAAAGAGAATTCTGGCACCTTTGTGAATAAAAAAAAAAAAACTTTTATTGGAAATAAGGGCCTGGAAAAATGATACAGGAAAAAAATCGATAGAAATTTGATGACTGCTTTTTGGACTGTAAAACAGAGGTTGATCTACAAGTTAATTACTGCCTTATTAGGCTAAGCTGTGGTCCTGGAAAGCTGAAAAGGATGGTTAAATTCAAAAGAATTCAGTTCTCTTTTCCTCATGCAGGAAATGGTGCAATTTACATTTAAGAATTAAAAGAAAGATACAAGTTCTGACTTCTAAATGTTCATATAATGATGAACAAAAATCCTATTCACCATAACCCAGAATCTATTCTCTAGTGCTTTGGGGGTTCTGCATAGGAATGGAAATCTGCCTTTGAAAATGAAATGTGAGAACCAAATTTTTGATGTTGAAAAAAGTTACGAAATTCTAGTACAAATTTCCAAGGCATAGCTGTGATTGGCAATGAAGGAGAAAGTTTATGTAGAAAGACGTGTCTGAAAAAATACAACAGAGTAAACAAGTTTTACTTTGGCCTTGACTCAAAGGAATATTTAAGCAGAAATATAATTGCTCTGTATAAACGTGATGAAAAGAAAATTTATATTCAAGGTCCACAGTGTTCAAGTACCAGCCAGTTCCAACAATGTTGTGGAAAGGTCACCAAACCTTACTGAGTACAATTTCATTACACCTAAAATAAAGAAAAGCACACATAACCTATGTCAAATATATAAAACAATAAAATAATATATATGTTACATATACATTTTTGTGGACCTGATGTGATGTATATGAAATATGTAATCCACAAAAATACATTTCATTTAGTAAATATTTTGGAAGATACAAAAAAGTCAGATACCATTATAGTCTGTACTCCAGACTGGTTTGAAATAGGATTTGAAGGCAGAATCTGTTTAATTAACCATTACTATTCTAGCTCCAGTGCCTAAAACAATGTTGAATGGAGGAATAAGAAGTTGGTATTTTTATTTTTAAAGTGGTGGGCATAAATAGAGTTTTGACCTGATTTAACAGTTTTTAAATTTTTTTTTTTTTTTTTTTGACAGGCAGAGTGGACAGTGAGAAAGAGAGTCAGAGAGAAAGGTCTTCCTTTGCCGTTGGTTCACCCTCCAATGGCCGCCGCGGCCGGCGCACTGTGCTGATCCGATGGCAGGAGCCAGGAGCCAGGTGCTTTTCCTGGTCTCCCATGGGGTGCAGGGCCCAAGCACCTGGGCCATCCTCCACTTCACTCCCGGGCCACAGCAGAGGGCTGGCCTGGAAGAGGGGCAACCGGGACAGAATCCAGCGCCCCGACCGGGACTAGAACCTGGTGTGCTGGCGCCGCTAGGCGGAGGATTAGCTTAGTGAGCCACGGTGCCGGCCCAGTTTTTAAATTTTTAAAGTTTCCTTTGTTTTTCCTGCTTTAGAAGGTATTTCCTGCTTAAATCCTAGATGGAGTCAATAAATCACTTGATAATACAGCAGCATCCTTCCTGTAAATATAGCGCCCTGTGGCCACCTGGGGTGAATGCCAGATGCTGAGGGAAGTGGAGGTGTGCTCTTACAAGCTACTCTACCAACGTGACATCCTGCAGAAAGGATCAGCATTCTCCAGCAGCATCCTTCATGCAATGCTTATGTGACCTTTCAGTGCATTAACGACAGCAGGTAAATCACTGGGTTCTGTCTAACAGACACATTGATTTAAGGATGCAAAGAAATTACTCACTAAACAATGTGCTATCCAGCTGGAGCATAATAAACACACCTATAGTCAAGCAACTGGATCTAAACGCTTAATTAACTTTTGCTCACCTTCTAAACAACGAAGGCACAAAAAATACAATCAAATTTGTTTAGCATGTATCTAGAGGCAGGTTCTCTGTGTCTACCCAAGGTCAGTCTCTGCTGGACCTAGTTAAATATCTGTCTGTCTGTTTGCTAATAATCTGTCTCGTTTTTCTCAGATAGGGCTGGCTCACCAAATGTACATTCCCTGTTCAGATTCCATTCCTTAAAGTGATGTCCCTTACCTCATCTATCTATTCTAAAGACCAGATTTTATGGTGTTAAAAATTAGCCAGACATATATATTAAAGGCAAGTGCAGAAATAATCATTATTTTTTCTTTTAAAATTACATGGAGTAGCAAAGCCTTTTAATCATGCTTCTACCAAAAGAAATTACTTTCCCAGCTACCCTTCACTCCTAATCCAGTTCAAGATTTCTTCCCTATAACACAGAACTGAGGACATTTTGGGTATTTGCAATTGTGTTTGTACAGAAGATAAAAACCACTGGTAAGAGTTGTTTCTCCTGTTTTGCCTCTTCTGGGCCTTGGGAGCTTTCTTCATACAGGTCAAAGACAATGCCTGCCTGACCCTGAAGGGAGAAGCCAAGGAGTATAAGAGATGCTATGGATACTCCATGTCTCTTGTTTCCAAGCAGGATGGCCCAATGACCTAATTCATGAACTCTGGGGTAAAATTCAGTGCCCTCCATTTACTAACTGCATGACTTAACAAGTTACTCAACTGCTCTGTGTCTTAGTGTCTTCGTGTGTTAAGTGAAGATAATCAGGTGCTACCCTCACTGGGGTGTCATGAGAATTAACATTTGTAAAGTACTTGAAACAGTACTTGCTTCATGATAAGTACTATGTAAGTGTTACCTATCTATCCATTTACTTATCATGGTTATTTGCAAGTAATATGTTTAATGTGACTAAAATGTCAGAGATCTAGGGAATAATATGTTGAGCCTATAAGAAAGCTCTCTGGTATTTCCAGACATTTTCATTCTTGCTTTCTATTTGATTGAAAGCATGTGATGTTTACACTGATGCAGTACAAATAGAATTATGATTCCTGCTTTATAATTATAAAACTGATTACATCTGCTATCATGTTTAGGGCTCGATCATATTTCCAGCATCAAATGCTCAGCTGATTATAGTGCAGAATGTAAAGATGACTAACTTGCAAAGATGTGCATCATCTCCTGGAGTGGGCTCAGACGTGCACCTGTGAATATGGTGACATGACAAAAAGTAGAAGCCTGTGAAGAAATGTCATCAGATAACAGTATAGGACAAACTCTAGGTTTCAAAACCTCGTGGAGTCCTAATTGTAAATCTTATCAGAGGTGGGTGGCCCATTTGAGAGAAAGTTTATCCAATTCCTAAGACCAGAGAGCAGGCAAGCTTTAGAACTCCTGCAAAGTCCTGAAATTGTTAAATTTGCACTTCTGAGTTCTAGAGTTTTATCAGAGCATACCAACGGAGAGACTTGGGAATGTGAGCAATTCTCATTTGGGGTGAGCTGGGGAGTAAGCTGTGCTATGAAAAATTTTCAAGAAAACTCTGAGATTAGAGATAAACTTATACCTGAGTCATTAATAGTAACTTTATGACAGCAATACCATCAACATCCATGGCTGCTATAATCATCGTTTCTGTTTGTCTTGGAAAGTGTCTGCTGATGAAGTTATAATGGATATGCTCCTTGATGGTCCTATCACCTCTTGGACTAATTTTCCATTTCCTCACTTGGGGCAGGTTTTTGCTTCCTAAAATGGCTCAAAGTATGTTACCCTGAGATATCCAGATGTTTATTAACTTCCCAACCAACTTTACATTTTGATAACTTCAGAGGAAATAATGGTTCAGCAAACTGTAAATAACTATTGACTCATCAAAAACACATCCTTTGGGTGAAGTTGGGACCAAAATCAAGAGTAAGGTAATTGGACTCTTTCAATAGCAACCAAGGATGTTTTTAAAAATTTGGGAAATGAAGTTGAACCATCGGTCAGTGTTACATTGATCATTTTGAAGCCTGGGTAAGGGAATGGCATGGATATGCTTTCTTGAACCACTTACTATTGCTTCCATCACACGTGCCTCTGAAGTTGTTTAAGATTAAGGCTGCATGAATCCATTATCTATTAGAGAAAGGAAGCAAATTCTGAAATGAGAAGGTCATTTCTACTTTAGAGGCGAAAATGCTCTGAATATTCTAAGTATCTAATTCTTAGACTGAATCTAAGAAAAGCAGATTAACTCCAAGTAAATGTTCAACATAGGCAGGACAGCAGTCTGATCTATTTCCCCATTCAGAGTAAAGACGCATATTTGACCAGAGCCAAGAGAAAATGTATTCCAGGTGTTGATAATCTTTGAGGGTCTCTTCTTTGCACACTTTAGGAGAACAGAGCCAAATATTTCCAAACTTTTGAGAGAAAAAAGAAGAGGAATAAGAATGTGTGTGTGTCTGTGTGCACGTGTGAGTGTATGTGTGTTTCATCACAAAGTAATATCTCTACACTGAGAGGAATCTGAAGCAGCCCCTTATAAAGTTAATGCAGGAGGATCTTTTTCACCTCACTTCTCTTTTAACTTAAACACTTATAGGCCCCTGCCAAATATCTGTTTTCAATAGAGATGGAGCTTTCACGAATATATCACAGAATAGAAGGCCTGCTTGATATCCATCTCTTAGGATGACCTTCCTTAGATGAGGGGCTGTGTCTTTCTAAGTTCCAGGACTAAAGAGACAAGCTTGAGCAGCAAGTGGGTTATAAAATCGTGTCGGTGGTAATCGTCAGGTGTGAGTCCTTCTTTTCATTGTCTACTTCAACGCTGATAATCAATTCCCCAGTGTTAAGAAGCTGTCCTGGAGACTCCGATTTCATGGCCTGGCTTGTATAGATGGCCCCATCTGAATAGTTGCAGACACATATAAAAGTTTCCCTTTCCTCTTCTCTCAATTTATCTTACAAAAAGGGCACATAGGCAATGCTTCATTATCCGAGCTAATGGAAAGAAGGCGCAGAGCAGATGATTTAGAAAAGGGAATAATCCTTCTGATAAACCTGTTAGCAGCAGCAAAAAGAGTCTTTTATTTGAAGAAACAAGTATGTAGCTGGGAGGTATTCTGAGGAGATGGTCTGAGGAATGATGCATTCTTAAAATATTCCCTTTTCCCTAGCTAATATATGCGCTGAAAAAAGCTCTTTCCATTTATTTACTTACAGAAGTAATATTTGCTTTGCATAAGGTTTTAAGACTAGAGGACTCCTTGTTTGTTTGTTTTTAGTTGAGAAAAAGAGGTAGCACAAGGTGGGCTCAGTAAATACTAACAATTATCAGAGGCTACGGAGGAATCAGCTTAGTGATGCATTCTTTAAACAAAAGTGAGTTTGAATTCTTGCATCTGCCACTTGATATCTGTATGACCTCAAAGTTACTGAGTACCTGAGACTTGCTTCAGTAATTTGTAAAAATGAAAAAACAAACCTCCCTCATTAAACTGTCTTGAGTTAACCTAAATGAGTTAACACATTTACAGACTAATTTAGCAACTGTTATGAGTTAGTTCCATTGTGAGGTGTCAAGCTAGACACATAACTCTGTATCTCTTTTGTGTTGATTTTTGTCCAGAGCTTGCTGAGTTGGTGGCTTAAAATACTGCCCTGGGTCAGGCACTGTGGCGCAGTAGGTTAATTCTCCCCTTGCAGCGCCAGCATCCCATATGGAAGCCAGTTCGAGTCCCGGCTGCTCTTCTGATCCAGCTCTCTGCTATGGCCTGGGAAAGCAGTAGAAGATGGTTTAGGTGCTTGGGCCCCTGCCCCGGCATAGGAGACCCGGAAGAAACTCCTGGCTCCTGGCTTCAGATCATTCCAGCTCTGGCAGTTGCGGGCATTTGGGGAGTGAACCAGTGGATGGAAGATCTCTCTCTCTGTCTCTCCTTCTCACTGTCTCTAACTCTCTCTCTCAAATAAATAAGTAAAATTAAAACAACAACAACTCCCATATCCAAGAATCTAAACTGTTTCCCCAAGTCCCTAGCAAGAGTCCTTGTATTGGATACATAATACAATCTGTTAGCCATATATTGCTTTGTAACAAATTATTCCAAAATTTAATACTTTCAAATAACCGACATTTATAATCTCACATAGTTTCGGAGTTAAGGGTTCAAATTTAGGAGCCCAGGACTGCACAGGTGGTATGGTTCTAACTCAGGGTCTTATGAAATTGTGCTCAGATATAATCAGGAGCAATAGTCGTCTGAAAGTTGGCTTGGACTGAAGAATCCTCTGCTAGAATCACATGGCTCCTAGACAGCACTTTCTGTTCCTCATCAGGTGGGCCTCTGCATAAATCTGCTCATCACACGGAACTCGTTTTCCCCAAAGGAGATGATTTGAGAGAGAAAGAGTAAAATGGAGCTAACGTGCTTTTTAGAGGTAAGCATCTGGTCTGACAGTTGAGATACCCATTAAGATGCCTGTGTCCCCCATTGGCGCGCCTAAGTTCAATCCAGCTCCTGACTCCAGCATCCTGCTACTGCAGACCTTGGGAAGTGGTGATGGACCAATAGTCAGGTGCCTCACACAGACACGGGGGATCTAGATTGAATTCCTGGCTCCCTGCTTTGGCTTAGCCCAGCCCCAACTCTTGAAGGCATTTGAGGAGTAAACCAGTGTGTGAAAGCTCTCACTCTGTGTCTCTTTGTGTATGTTTGTGTGTGTGTGTTTCTCCATTTCTTTTTTTTTTAAGATTTATTTATTTATTTGAAAGGCAGAATTACAGAGAGGCAGAGGCAGAGAGACAGAGAGGGAGAGAGAGAGAGAGAGAGAGAGAGAGAGGTCTTCCATCTGATGGTTCAGCTGGAGCTACGCAGATCCAAAACCAGGAGCCAGGAGCTTCTTCCGGATCTCACAGGTGGGTGCAGGGGCCCAAGGACTTGGGCCATTTTCTATTGTTTTCCCAGGCCACAGCAGAGAGCTGGATCAGAAATGGAGTAGCCGGGACTCGAATTGGCTCCCATATGGGATGCCAGCACTGCAAATGGCAGCTTTACCTGCTACACCACAGTGCTGGCCCCAGTGTTTCTCCCTTTCAATGTCTCTGGAAAAAAATAAGTAAAAAATAAAAATTTAAAGCGTCCTTTATATCTTTATTTATTTATTTATTTGACAGATAATTAGACAGTGAGAGAGAGAGAGACAGAGAGAAAGGTCTTCCTTCCGTTGGTTCACCCCCAAAATGGCCGCTACGGCTGGAATTACGCCGATCCGAAGCCAGGAGCCTCCTGGTCTCCCATGGGGTGCAGGGCCCAAGCACTTGGGCCATCCTCCACTGCCCTCCTGGACCACAGCAAAGAGCTGGACTGGAAGAGGAGCAACCAGGACTAGAACCCAACACCCCTGTGGAATGCTGGCGCCGCAGGCAGAGGATTAACGAAGTGAGCCATGACACCAGCCACTCCTTTATAATCTAAGCTCAGAAGTGACATACTGAGAGCTGGCACATTCTCCCCTTCCCCCTCTCCACTGCCTCCTGCCTCCTTCCCCACTCCCTTCCTCTCTTCCTCCTCTCTACCCTCCCCTCATCCTGCATTGCCCCTCTTCCTTTTCTTTCCTCCCTCTCAACTCCCTTTGTGGCTACTGGGAGCACCATGTCAGCTGCTGGCAGGAAGGGACACTGAACCCCTCCCCCATTTTCTTCATCATTCAGTTGATAATTCTCAAGTCAGATCTATAAGACAATCAAAACAAAATTAAAGAAGAAAAAGAAAGCAAGCAAGAAAGAAAAACATTATCACCTCTGCTGGATTGTACTGGCCATACAGACCAACCTTGGTACAGAGTGAGTGGGGATTCTACAATGAATGAATAATACCAGGAGTCATATAATTGAGAACCATCATAAAATCTCATTGCTCCTATTCCTCCAAAGGTACCAGTCACCAGCAAGTCAAGGTATCTCATGCCTGACCCCAAGTTAAAGACTCTGTATGATACTAATTTTTAAAAAAAAAGATTTATTTTATTTTTTATTTGAAAGACAGAGTTACAGAGAGAGGTAGAGACAGAGAGGTCTTCCATCTGCTGGTTCACTCCCCAGATGGCCACAATGGCTGGAGTTGCGCCGATCCGAAGCCAGGAGCCAGGTGCTTCCTCCTGGTCTCCCATATGGGTAAAGGGGCCCAAGGACTTGGGCCATCTTCTACTGCTATCCCAGGCCATAGCAGAGAGCTGGATCGCAAGAGGAGCAGACAGGACTAGAACCGGCGCCCAAATGGGATGCTGACGCTTCAGGCCAGGGTATTAACCTGCTGCACCACAGGGCCAACCCCGATATTTCCTTTTTTTAAAAAAAATTTATTTTATTTATTTGAAATACAGTTACAGAGCAGTAGAGACAGAGAGAGGTCTTGCATCCTCTGGTTCACTCCCCAGATAGCCACAATGGCCGAAGCTGCACCAATCCGAAGCCAGGAGCCAGGAGTCTTTTCTGGGTCTCCTATGGGGTGCAGAGGCCCAAGGACTTGGAACGTCTTCTACTGCCTTCCCAGGCATGGCAGAGAGCTGGATAGGGAGAGGAGCAGCTGGGTCTCAAACCAGCGCCCATATGGAATGCCGGCGCTTCAGGCCAGGGCTTTAACCCGCTTCGCCACAACACTGGCCCCTGTATGATATTTCTTGATCACCCCAATAGACTCATCTATCTTACTTCCAAAAATTAGACACTTCCTAAATGCAAGATACATTTTGTCATTTCGTTTTGTTCTGTGAGCCAGTCCTATATCCAGCTAAGTTTCTTACGTGAAGCTACCTGAATTCATGATAAAAAAAATCCATAGGTCACAATAGTAATGTTCAGACTTTCAAAACATCTGTATTGCCTCTATTTTTAATGTCCACAGCTGTCTGCCCAATTTATAAGACTGGGTCAATCAAAGAGCACGGAAACAAGCTCTGCATTGTGTAGCTCCAGAAAGGAAGTGAGGGTCTTTGGGAAATCAGGAAAGACTGTGGAAAATATGACCAAGCAGTCATATTTTCAAACAGATTACAAATCCATCAAAGGACAGAGGAATCTGACAGTATACAGAAAGCCAAGTGTTGAGTATATAAAATAATATTAATACTCTACAAAATTCTGGTTATAGAAATAATGTTTCTATTAGATTTCATTTTAGGAACTTGTTGAATTTGTTCTAATCATCGTTAAGTTTAAATCATCAACTAAATTTCATTGAGGACAGCCTTACCTAGGACAAGTCACTGGCTTTTCCCTAATCCACATTGCTTTTCTGAGTTTAGAAACAGAGTAAAAGGGGAAAAAAGATTCCATAAAAATGAAGATCATATGTTGACATAAAACTGCTTCTTTTATTAAGGTCACAAATGATCTTTTGGAGCCATAACAAAGCCACTTCCACTATTTTTAATTGCTGTGCTGTTTGCAGTGAGTCCTTTTTTAAAGCAAAACTTTAACAAGCACAAAAACATGCAATTCAAATGTAATGGAATTTCATGCCCAATTTTGCAACGAAATATCACATAATCTGCTGAATAATTATTATTTTGCCATTAGATTTCCATAGCTTTTTAAAGTGTAGTTGACAAACTCTTTTAAGAAATATTAGTTCCTGGATGAAAAGCAAGTAAAGCATCTTTCAGTAGGAGATTTTCCTTATTTGTAAGCAGGTACTTCATTTTGTCACCTGGCTTAGAAACAGATCAGGTCATTCTGGCTATTGAATGCCACCTATGGGAGGTTACATTAAAAAAATAAGCTAATTGTAGATCAGTACATTTCTTTCTCTCATGGAACAAGACAATACATTCTATCTAGAGAAACAGCTTATTGTTAAGAATCAATAAAAATTACCTCACGGCTTTCCATTACCTCAGAGTTAATTACGGTCCTTTGATTAGTTTGCATTATGTTTTTCAACGCTAGTCAATGGACTTTGCTCAGGTACAACTAATCTGTATGAAAATGATGAGCCCATAGATTTCTTCTGAATGGATACGGTAGCATCAGTACACCAGCCCTGTTTACTCACTCAAGAAAACCTAGGCTTTTAAATATAGGAGCCACACAATTAGAAAAGCCAATTCTCCTTGTCTTGTATTTTAGAAATGAATGCAAACACCTCTATGGAAGGTAAGGACAGGAACTAATGGAAGTGCATGGGGAGTGGCATCCACCCTATAGCACCTGCTCAGCAGCCCAGGCACTGGTGCTGAGGCCCAGCAACAGGGGTGTGGGAAGGCCAAGCACAGAGCAGCATTCATAACCAAGTTCACTGGTAATGGGCATAGCATGCTCTTTTGTCCAACAATCACATTATTATCTAAGTTTTATATTTGGAAGAGAATTCAGAGTATCTTTTTATAGATTTATGTTATTTGCTCCAAGTTCACAGTGAGAAATGGAGATTAACAGGCGAGAGGGAAGAGAGCATTATATAGTGTTCTCAAAAAGAAACTTTGTACTAAACCAGAGCATTTGGGAAAGATACGATCATTAGCATTTTTATGAGCTTTTAGTCTCCATTTTTTCTGACACTGATAAGAGATCTGTCTTCTCTTAAATGTAATGATTTGTATATTTGCCCTCATTTGCAAGTTCAGAGGCTGGAGGAAGACAAATCCAAGTACTGTCTAGTACTGAAATTTCCTTAGGCTGCTGTGGCAAAAAACAAAAAGACATTCATCCTCATTTTTGTGACTTCATGCAAAAAGATACAACAGAAAACTAAATGCAGTATTTTTTGTTCAAGAATTCTTCCAGTGTAGAGAAAGCCCTCTGCTGCTGAACGCATGTGGCTGGAGGGAGTAGCTGGTTGGACAGTAGTAAGCAGTCTTCACACCAGACACAGGTCTCTAATAGGAGGGTATTATGTGTCTATGCATCACTAGCTGCTGACCACACACAATCTTTTTCCAAAGCATTTCTAATCATTCTCAATATGTCAGAATAAGACATGCAACATTTGGCCTCTGTGAACAGTCTGCCTGTCATTACATGAACTGTGTCCCCGGAACTCTAGATGCATACTGTGTTTTGCTTTGTGATTGGGAGGCAGTGTACAGGCATGCTAACAGCATGGAAACTGAACCCAGATCCTCTCATCTTTAGCATCCTGGATCTCCTCCTCACTGTGTAAGCCCTAAACACCTTGATGCCTTTATGCTTGAGCTTCTTCATCTAGAAAATCAGATTTAAAACATGAGGCCAGTGGCAGATTAAATAATATGTGTCAAGCATTTATAACAGAGCCCAGCATATAGTTAGCAGTATATTTATTAGTGATTGCAGTGAATATTATTGCACTATTTTTGGAAAATGTCATCTTACCAGTTGGATGTAGAAAAACAGCAAAAAATTAAAATCAGGGGTGCAAAACAAATAACCCCAATCTCCATGTTTCATGATTTGCTTCTCATTCCCCAATTGCCTTCTGTCTAATGACCTCGCTTGGATTTCTTGCACAAAAGCTATTTCTCTTCCCATATTTGGTATGTTGGCTTTTGTGTGTTTGCCTTCTGCTAATGAAGAGCCCAGTTTTGAAACCTAAGATCATCAAGTTATCACTTAACATCATAATTCAGGAACTCCAAGGTTGAATCACCAAGGCCCAACACTAAGATTCAGGATTCTATCTCTACAGTGCCCTTAGAGCTCTTAGATACTCTAACAAGAACAAACTTTTGACTGCAAATAGTTACATTAGCAATGCATGTTGTGTCCAAATTAAACTTGACTTAAGTGTTTCTTTAGCACTCTCTGGAAAAGTAAACCCAAATTTCTATGGCTATTTCACTAGTGCAGGTTTATGAAACAAATTAAAACTAATACATGTGCAACAGATATCATGGTACCTGTTTCCTTCTCCATGTTCAGTGAGTTGCCTTGTAGTGTGCTGCAGTGAAAATAATGGGGAATGGAAGAGGAAGATACTGCCTTATCACCAGGTTTATAAATTCTCTCTGGTCCACCCTCCATAACCCCACTGTGGAAGATGTTCTTATCCAGATTTTAAAGCAAGAGAACAATAATGTGTTCTCCTTTCCCAGGATGAAGGCCAATGAATGTTGATGCATAATATTTGGATTTTATCTGTGATTTCACTGAACACTTCCAAAGGATGCCCACATACAGATACTGGTTTATTTTAACCTACTTACACAACTTTCCCATTCTTGAATTTATTTCTATTGTTTTGAGAGGATTAGGACAGGGAGAAGGGAGAGACATGAGATGAAATTTATTTTTCTGTTTGTTGTTCTTTAAGCACTCACCAAGGCTATGGAAACTCAACAGGTTCCAGTGACAAGATTCCCAAACCATCTCCCCTTGGGTAGCTTTTTGGGGGCAGTACTCAGAGCCGCAGTGCAATGAACCTGGAAAATAATGTGAGTTAAAGAGCGCAGACACTGGTGCTCCTTGTGCACAACAGCAATTCTCAGAAGACTTGAGGAACGTGCGCATCTGTTAGCAAGATCTGGGTTTTCCTTGGGATAGGAATGGCATTCATTGACCCACTGTGTGTTCAGTTATAGGCTTGAGAAGGCATTTCCTGGAAAACAGATCAATCCTTTTTACCAAGTTAAAGTATGTAAAAAATTGCTAATAATAATGTGGCATCCAGCATTCAAGTTGGTCCAAATAGTCAGTTGGTCACTCTTTATCTCTCTCTCTCCCTTTTTACAAAATACATTACAAAATACATTCTAATTCCCTTGTTTCCTTATTTTATTCATCCTGTATATATTTGGTAGTTGAGGACAGAGTAGGAATAAAGATGAGAAGGTAAATTAATGTAAAAGAAAATTGTGGCAATACATCACTGAAACATTGTTCCATTTTGTTAACCCAAAGAGGAACATAGTAATAATAAACCTATTAGATGTTTGTTATTAATCCTTCCATGGCATATTAAGCTGCCTGGCAGAAATGTCATACCTGCATTCACAAAAGCAAATATGACTGCATATAATTTGAATGTACTCTGAAAACTCCCTGCTTCAGCTTGTTAGGAAAAGTTCACAGAGTTGAAATACTCACAAAGCAGATAATGGGAAGTCACGGGATGTCAGATCTATCGCTGTCATGAAAAACCAGGAATGTCTTTATAAGGTTAATTTGGGGTCTCTATAACTCTGTCAAAATAGTGGCATGTGTGCATTTGGCATTCTCAGGACTTCAAAAATTGCTGAATAGCTCAAAAATAGAACATCATTGCACTGGCTTCCCTGACACACTTACAGGTGTCCAGCACTGCATCTTAAGCAAGCTGACAATTTCTGATCTTGATCTTAATGCACCAGACAGTTCGTCTAGTGGGTATAGTCTTTTCCTGAAAGCTTAATTTCCTCTCTTCATTTTGCTAATGGTGGTCCTTGAGAATATTTAATTAATGACTTTTTTTATAATCTGCATGTGCCCTGAGGTTTTTAAAACAAAAGAAGTATTTTTTAAAAATCCAAACAAATATTAATTAAAGCAGTCATTGCAAGTTATTACCACAGTTCTCAACTGGGAATATTTTAATATGCAGAGAAGAGAGCAATCAAACAACTTCTTGGGTTGCACTACAACTGTGCGACTTCTCAGAGTTCCCCTGTTGCCTGTCTAAGGCATGCTTCCATAACAGGGTTTGCTACTCCAGGTTTTTCATGAAAATGAGACTATGGAAGAAAGAGAAGGAGGAAGGGAGGGAAAGACAGAGAGAGAAGAAGGTGGAAGGAAGACAGGAAGGATGCAAGAAGCAAGGAGAGGATACAGAGAGAAAACTAGCTATATTTTTTACCAGCCAAATCCAGGCTTTACTTTGTGCCGTTTGACTCATTTTTAGTCAATGAAACTGTCAAAAACGTAAGAAAGAAAATGCACAGATAAGGGAAGAATGCAGTAACAAATGTGAATGGTCTTTTGCTATCTTACCTGTCTTCTTTATTTCAGCATCCTTCTGAATGTGTGGATATCTTGGTTGAAGGAAAATAGCAACAATACTTATTTAAGCATGTGTTAAGTGGCTATTTCTTCTCAAAGCTTTCATTCAACATATGTAAGAAGACTGCACACTGGATTTTCTCATTCATTTTATAACTGGAGAAACTGTAGGAAATCAAAATGTGACTTGTCCAAGGTTGCTTAGGTCTCCAAACCATCTTACCCGATACAGAACGGTCTTTCCTTAGTAAATACCAGTCAACCCACCCTTGAACCCCCCGTTTATTTTGATCACTTTCAAATCGGCTGTTCAGGAAGCACATTTGGGATTCTGTATTTTTCTTTGTAGGTTTCCTTCTCTATCCTTGTGCCAATGTCAAACTGCCTTCAGTGTTACTGTAGGTTTCTATTTCTTGGATAAATTTATTTTATATCAGAAGTTAGATTATGAACTAGAGATGGAATTTACATAAGTGATCTCTAGTTCATTAAGGTTTTTTGTACCTTCTCAAGTATATTTAGTCATTTTTAATGCTTTAGAAAATTGTCATTTAATTTCTGAAATTAATTTTCAAATGATGTTCCCAGTATTTCTCCTTTTTACGAGTACCTACGCTTTCTTACTTTGTCCCCTCTTTTATCTTTAAGAGTGCTATGTTTCCCCTGTCTTTTCATTTTTAATGATTCTTACAGAGATTTGGAGGATTTTTAGTTGTTACACACTCATACTTGCATTTTCTATTTTATGTCTTTCTTCTATATTCTCTGTACTTCTGATTTCTTTATTTATTTACATTTTAAGTCAGATGGTTAACTCATTCATTTTTAACCTTTCTTCTTTTCCAAAAAGCATTTTAGACTGGAAAGTTTACCAAATTACTGAATTCACTATGTGAGGCTTGTTTAAATAATGCATTTCTTATTACCATTCATGTATATTTCTTTTAAACAGGTTCTAGTTGAGTTCTTTTCTTTTGTCCAAACTCATACTCTTCTCTTTCATTTGAGTGATTGGGTTGTTTAGTTTTATTGTATTAATTGATATTTTGCATTTAAACCTAACATCTCGCTTTTCCTTTTTTTTCCTTTCTCATTTATTATTTATCTAATCATCTTTTCCTGACTTCTTTTTATTAGGAAATAATCAGGATTCCATTTCACCTCCTCAAATTTTTCTGTTTAAAATTCTTCAAAGTTTTAATGCTTACTTAAAAATTAATGTGTTAAATTTTGTGTTAGCACAGTCTACATTAAATGATATTTGCGCATGAACAAGATAATAATCTTACAATATAATTTCATTTCTGCCTCAGGAAAAAAGTTAACTGCTGAAATAATGATTTACTGATTCTCCAAATGGTTTAGTCGGGAGTTTGGAGAGTTCTCACCTGGCAGTTCTGCCATGTGATGTTAGTTTGAAGTAGATGGCTGCATTTGGTGTGAGCTTAGAGTTGGAGTGCCCAAGAGGATCTCTCATCCTTTAGGGTGTGTCTCAGCATAGCTTGTAGACATTCAGTAGCTTAGCCCACATTACACTGAAATATAGATGGTAGACTCTATGAAGAACTTTATTTTTTTAAAAACTTTTATTTAATGAATATAAATTTCCAAAGTACAGCTTATGGATTACAATGGCTTCCCCCCATAACGTCCCTCCCACCCGCACCCCTCCCCTTTCCCACTCCCTCTCCCCTTCCATTCACATCAAGATTCATTTTCGTTTCTCTTTATATACAGAAGATCAGTTTAGCATACATTAAGTAAAGATTTCAACAGTTTGCTCCCACACAGAAACATAAAGTGAAAAATACTGTTTGAGTACTAGTTATAGCATTAAATCTCAATGTACAGCACTCTAAGGACAAAGATCCTACATGAGGAATAAGTGCACAGTGACTCCTGTTGTTGACTTAACAAATTGACACTCTTGTTTATGGCATCAGTAATCAACCTAGGCTCTTGTCATGAGCTGCCAAGGCTATGGAAGCCCCCTGAGTTCACTGACTCTGATAATTTTTAGACAAGGCTATGGTCAAAGTGGAAGTTCTCTCCTCCCTTCAGAGAAAGGTACCTCCTTCTTTGATGACCCATTCTTTCCACTGGGATCTCACTCGCAGAGATCTTTCATTTAGGTTTTTTTTTCCCCCCAGAGTGTCTTGGCTTTCCATACCTGAAAAACTCTCATGGGCGTTTCAGCTGGATCCGCATGCCTTAAGGGCTGATTCTGAGGCCAGAGTGCTGTTTAGGACATCTGCCATTCTATGGGACTGCTGTGTATCTCACTTCCCATGTTGGATCATTCTCTCCCTTTTTTTATTCTATCAGCTAGTATTTGCAGACACTATTCTTGTTTATGTGATCCCTTTGGTTCTCAGTCCTAGCATTATGATCAATTGTGAACAGAAATTGATCACTTTGACTAGTGAGATGGCATTGGTAATGCCACCTTGATGGGATTGAATTGGAATCCCTGGTATGTTTCTAACTCTACCGTTTGAGGTAAGTCAGCTTGAGCATGTCCCGAATTGCACATCTCTTCCCTCTCTTACTCTCACTCTTATATTTAACAGCGATCACTTTTCAGTTAAGTTTCAGCACTTAAGAAGAATTATGTATTGATTACAGTATTCAACCAAAAGTATTAAGTAGAACAAACAAACAAAAAATACTAAGAAGGATAACATATCAAGTTGCTCATCAACAGTCAGGGTGAGGGCTGATCAAGTCACCGTTTCTCATAGTGTTCATTTCACTTTAACAGGTTTCCTTTTTGGTGCTCAGTTAGTTGTCACCTATCAAGGAGAACAAGTGGTATTTGTCCCTTTGGGATGGGCTTATTTCACTCAGCATAATGTTTTCCAAATTCCTAACAGGGATCACTTTTCAGTTAAAATTTAAACACCTAACTAACTGAGTACCAAAGGGGAAACTTGTTGAAATGAAATGGACACTATGAGAAACAGTGACTTGATCAGCTCTTGTCCTGATGGTTGATGTACAATGTAATACTTTATCCATTTTAGTATTTTTTTTGTTCTAGTACCATTGGTTGAACTCTATGAAGAACTTTAAAAGGACCAGCTCTTAAGTACTAGCTCCTATCAACCTTGGCCATTCCAAGAATTAATATAGGCAGAGAGCATAAGGGCTATGAGTCAGTGGGTCATCTATCCATCTGTGAAAAAGTCTTTGTATTTACCAAACATTCAACATTTCTGTTGTTCTACAGTCCTGTACATTCAAAGATTCAGATGGTAATATTTTTCTTCCACCTAAAGATCTGTGTTTAACATTTCTTATAGTGAAGATTAAATAGATACAGGTTTTGTCAGGTTTTTCTCAATTAGCTTTATTTAGTTTTAACTATTTTATAAATTTCTTTTTTGTTTATTTTTATTAGGAAGAGAGAGAGAGAGAGTAAGAGAGAGAGAGGAGAATCCATTCAATAACTCCCCAAATGCCCTCAACAGGACAGACAAAGCCAGGCCAAAGCCTGGAACACTATAAGGGTCTCTTGCCAAGGTGGCAGGAACCTGCATACTTGGACCATCATCTGCTGTCTCCCAGTTGCATTATGAATAACAGGAAATTTGATTAGTAGTGGAGGCAGCACCTGATCCTGGGTATTTTGCTAGGAAATGTGGGCATCCCAAGTGAAGGTTCAGTGTACTGTGCCACAGTGCCCACCTCTCTTTAATTCTTGAAAGATATTTTCACCAGATATAGAATTCCAGTTTAACAGGTTTTTAAGTTTTAATTTTCTATCAGCACTTTAAAATTTTCATTTCAATTTCATTTATTTATATGTATCTTCCTTTTTGCACACAGACTTTCTTCGGTTTGTAAGCTAAGGTGTTTTGTTTTGTTTTAATTATGTTTAGTAAACTCTTGACTATTATAGCTTCCATTACTTCTGCCTCATTCTCTCTCTCTTCCCTTTGTGGGAGTTCAAGCGGAATTATTTTTGATAATTTTACATTTTTCTCTAAATTACAGAGATTTTTATTGCCATTGTTGTTGTTATCATTACCACTCCTTTTCTTTCAGTGCAGAGTCTTTCTGTTGACCTGTCTTCAATTGTACCGATTTTATATTTAAAGTCTAGTGAACTGTTAAAGCCATCCAGTGGTTTCTTTATTTGTACTATCACATTTTCCACTTCTACAGTTTAGTTTTGTTTTATGATTTCACACATGATGTTCATCTCTTCTAGTAGTCAGTGTAGCTTACTTGTCCTTCAGACTGCTGCTGTAAGTCCTGATCTGATACTTTCCACACTGAGACCATCCCCAGCACCGTTTCTGTGAATCATCTCCTTTCTTACAGCCCATCTCACATTCTGCATTTTTCCCATTCCCCAGGATCCTTTTGCTTGTAAACCAGACATTTTGTGTAAAAGCAGTAGAGAAGGAAGTTAATTTACTGCCTGAAGCAGGCATGGTCCTTCTTCCGTTAAGCCACATGCATCTAGTGCAATGTCTGTCTCATGTGTAGTTGAGTTGGATATGCGCTTTGTTGTATATGCACTTTGACACAGTTCATGGCTATATTTTCTGATACTTTGTGAGTATGATCAGGACTTTCCCTTCATTAAGGCCTGGTATCTGAACACCAGCACTTTTCTGGAGATCCCTTTGCACTTTGGATGCATTAGCTTTCCAAGCCATGTGAGCTGTCTTTCTCTGCTTTTTAGATCCATGGCAGTTTTTTGTGTAATTGGGATTTTTCTTTCATCTCTAGTCCTGCTAGTTTAGAGTCATCTTTGTCCTCTCATGTCTGTCCTATTTGGAGGCAGGTCCTTTATATGTTGTGAAGACCCAAAACACCTAGGAGTATTTCCCATAGATTTCTTGTCCTGCTCAGCCTTAGATGGATGAATAGCTTTCCTGCCCACTCTATAATTCTGGAGGTAAAAGTACAGAGGACCTCTGGTGGCTTTCTCTGACTCTCTGCCCTGTACCACGCCTTCAGAGCATGGGCAAAGGCTCAACACTGATCCCTCTCCTGATCCGTTCCTGCCCCAGCCTTCACCACAACGCCCTCATATACTCAGTAAAGGCCCATGAAAATGAGTTGGCAAGTGGACACAGACTTCATCTGTAACAGAGACTACTAGGAATGTCATGTATCATGTTAGCCTGCACAAAACTTAGGGACACACTAGACAATAAATGATCTCTTATTTTCAAAAATGTCAAGATTATGAAACCCAAAGAAGGATGGAGGTGATAATACAGATAAAAGAAACATACCACTCAAATGTAACACGTGACCCTGGATGTGATGCTGAATTAGAAAGAAATCATTTTACTATAAAGGACATTGGAATATTCACAGAATTTAATTTAAAACCCCTTTAGCTTAAATATTGGTTCTGTACCAATATTTATTTCTTAATTTTGATCATTGAATTGTGTTTTAGCCCAACCTCTCCCCCTCTTTTATAAAAATGATACAGTGAAATATTTGAGGTAAAGCAGTAGCATAATGGCAACATACATGTAGATGATAAAGATAGCTAACGGCCTTTTAAAGACTTACACTAAGCATTGAGTCATTTCTTCTAAGAACAAGCCATTTCAAAGATTTAGGCCTAATTCTCAAGATTCATAAAAGGTTGAGAAGAAGCTAAAGAGATAAAGCACAATGATCTTGGAAAACAAAAGGATACCTTAGCAATCACATGAAACCAAGTTCCATTGTTTTTTAGATAGGAGAAGGCAAGTTATAAATAGTTAACCTTCCATACTCCCACCTGGAACTGCTATAATTTTTCATTTCCTGAATTTCAGTTATAATATGAGGAGTTTACTAGAGAGATTACACCTTATGTGATTTGTGGCTTCTGAGTGGCCTCAGGGGGAATGTTATCATAAATGATCCCATCATTCAAAATGACAGTATTTTTTTATTTTTAGATTTTAGCTAATGCCTAAGAAATGGTTTCTTGTTCATACCTAAGGGCCTTTCTTATAAATGCTGTCATGAGTCTTTTGAAATACACACCTGGTTTCTCAGCCACAAAACCTGAAATATTCTACCTACTAGTCATATTATTGAAGATTTGGATTAAATACTAGAAAAATTCTTGCAATCTCATATTTTTATAAAATGTGGTATGTTTTGATTACACACACTCTTCGTGAGGTCAATGTACATAAGAAATCTGATGAAATTGAGGTCAATTGCAAATTGGAATAAATACTTAAAATACTGATTCAGTTCTTTGTTAATCCAGTGAGTTATGTTGATGGATTGTTCTGGTTGATAACTATGACCCAAAGTAACTTTTTGCAACTTCAAGTGCAATAATGCAGAGACAATAGAAACACACACACACACACACAGCACGATAATCAAATATATTAAATGCAGTGAGAGGCCTTTGACTAGTATGTATGCCAGTGAGGATGACTGGGGATGAAAGGAACTGCCTGGCATAGAAATTCTTCACTGAGAAGGATAAAAATAGTGCAGGTGGAAAATTCAACATTTTCCAAAATTCTTATCAATAACAAGAAAGAAAAAAGTACATATATACTAAAAAAAGAATCCACATAATCTATGGCCATCACTATAGTTACAATTTATATATAAACATATGTGTGTATATATATATATATACACACACACATGTATATGTGTATATTCATTCATGGAAAATGAATATTTTGAAAAAGCTGTGCATGCATTTCAAAAATGTTTTGCATCAAAATAAACATGTCTTTTAGTTTCATTTCCTGTAAACATTTTGAAGTACACACACATATGCACATTTAGGTGTATTGTGTGTATACGTATATATAGATATAAATATATAGATATATAGATATTCATCAGAAATTCCATACATATGCTTTGGCAACTGTCACAGAAATGCTTTATTCACCCAGTGTTTATTCAATAGAAATTTTAAAAATCTCAAAATAAAACCATAAATAACGTAATTTCATAGATATCTAGAACTCATGCAAATAATTTGTATGGAGAATTTAAGTCACTGAGATTTTTTTAATGATAAAAATGTATACTACACTTAGCATGGTGCCTTCTTAGCATACAAAATATTTTTAATAAAGTCTGATATTTCTTTCTGTGGAATTTTTTAAGAATAAGATTGTAGATGTAGTTAGAAAATCATATGTGAAAATTCTTGCATTTTTCATACTTATTCTTCAACCTCTTTGAGGGAGACATGTTTATTATTATTGAATTGCATTATACACATAGTTTTTCAACTCTGATGTGAATTCTTAAGGACAAAGAATATGCATGTCTATGCCTAGTATAGAGTTTATGCTTATACTGAAAAAATAATTAAATGATTGCACTGATACTTCCAACATAACACCAGTATAATTTGATGTTTAATTTATTGATTTGAAATTCTACAAAGTAGTCAGATGAAATGAGGCTGAGATTATGTCCCATCCATGAGTATTAATTGTCCAATCTGCTTTTCAGAAAGCTTTTACTTCTTTGGTTAATTTGTTTGTTGTATGCTTTGTTCATTTATTTATTTTGTAAATCATATTTAGTGATATAATTTACATTCAAAATTGAACCCTCTATTAATATGTAATTTGATGAATTTTGACACCCCTGTAAACTGTTCAATCAACATACAGAACATTTTCCACTATTTTAAAAATGGTCTCTTGAAGACAAACCAGAAACGCGCATACTCACATACATCAGTCTGCCTAGCTATATGCAACCAGTAGCTTGATTTCTGGTTTTATAATGTAGTTTCTCCTATTCTAAACTTTTATATAAGTGGAAACATAGGGGCTGGCGCTGTGGAGTAGTGGGTGAAGCCACGGCTTGCAGTACCGACATCCCATATGAACACTGGTTCAAATCCCAGCTGTTCCACTTTCAATCCCTCTCTCTGCCATGGCCTGGGAAAGCAGTGGAAGATGGCCCAAGTCCTTCTGCCCATGTACTAGCATGGGAACCCTGGAAGAATCTCCTGGCTCCTGCTCCTGGCTTTGGGTCAGCACAGCTCCAGGCTTTGCAGCCATTTGGAGAATGAACCAGCTACTGGAAGATCTCGCTCTTCTCTCTCTCTCTCTCTCTCTCTCACTGCCTCTGCCTTTCTGTAACTCTGCCTTTCAAATAAACAAATCTTTTTAAAAATCCAAAGAAGTGGAATCATACACTCCTTTATATCTGATTTCTTTTGTTCAGCATAATTTTTTTGTTTTTAAGAATTATCTTTGTTGTTATGTATATGAAGAGTTCATAAATTTTAAAAATGTAGAGTGCTTTTTGTTTTAGAAAAATGAACAGAAAGTAGTTGGCACAGATTCCCCCTCCTCCTCCAGTATCCTCTACTATTAATAGTATGTGATATAAGTTTTTTGAGTTAAGTGTAAAACTTGTTCTCAAACATTGTGTGTGTGTGTTTGTGTGTGTGTAAATTGTTGAAATCTTTACTTAGTATAGAGTTGGTCTTTTGTGTATAAGGTTAATTGAAAATGAATCTTAATGGAGAATGGGACTGGGAATGGAACAGGGAAGAGGAGGAAGTGTGGGAGTGGAGGTGGGAGGGTGGGTATGGTGGGAACAATAACTATATTCCTAGAGCTATATTTAGGAAATTTGTATTCCTTAAATAAAAGGTTTCTTATCTTTACTTAATGCATACTAAACTGATCCTCTGTAAAAAAAAAAAAAAAAAAAAAAAAAAAAAAAAGAAAGAAATTATCAACTCCCAACTTGACTCTCACTGGGATTAAACATGACAATAGGTCTGATCTGATTTCATCATTATTTAAAAAAAATCATCTATTATTTTTCACTTTATGTTTCTGTGTGGGAGCAAACTGTTGAAATCCTTACTTAATGTATACTAAGCTGATCTTCTGTATATTAAGATAATCGAAAATGAATCTTGATGTGAATGGAAGGGGAGAGGGAGTGGGAAAGGGGAGGGTTGTGGGTGGGAGGGATGGAATGGGGGGGAAGCCATTGTAATCCATAAATCGTACTTTGGAAATTTATATTCATTAAATAAAAGTTAAAAAAAATAAAAAAATAAAATGTTTCTTTGGGAAAAAAAATGTTACATTGTATGGATGTACCAGTCAGTCACTTCACAGATTAGCCTATTAAGGTAGTTCATGCTCTCTTAATGATTGTCATTCCATTAGGTAAATTGGTATTTGTTGATGAATTCACCTAAACTGAATATTTAAATTGATTGTAGTTTTTGACTGTGGCAAATAAAGCTACTATGAAAAAATTTTAGGGCCATTCATTATCTTTTCTTTTGAATAGGGAATACAATTTTGGATTGTTTTGAATTTGATTTTTTTCCTTATTGATTTCTAGTTCTTTTAGGAAATATTCTGCCAAAGACTTCTTTGTCCCCACTGGATTATCTTACAAATTCTGATGAAAATGAATTAATCATATCTATGGGCCTATTTATGAATTCTCTCTTCAGCTCCATTGACATATCATTATACTACTACCAGGTTATCATCATTATTATCATCTATAGATAATCCTAAAGATTTTGTTCTGTTTTAGAAAAAAATTGTACTTATTTAGTTCTTTGTATTTCCACATAAATGCTATGATTAGCTTATCAAAAATGTATGGGCACCGGTGCTGTGGTAATAGCGTGTTAAGATGCCACCTGCAGTGCCAGCATCCCATAGGGGTGCCAGTTCAATTCCCAGCTGCTCCATTTCCGATCCAGCTCTTTGCTTTGGCCTGGGAAAGTGGTAGAAGATGGCCCAAGTCCAAGACCAAGACCCATAAGAGGCCCTGGCTCTTGGCTTTGGATCTGCCCAGCTCTAGCTGTTGCGGCCATTTGGGGAGTGAACTAGCGGATGGAACACTGTCTCTCTCTCTCTCTACCTCTCTCTCTCTCTCCTTCTCTGTAACTCTGACTTTCAAATAAATAAATAAATATTTAAATAAATAAATCTAAAAAAGTATGGTTCTGAAATTTTGTCTTAAATGAAGTTGAATAAATAGGTCAATTTGAGAGAATTGATATCTTTTAATTAATTAATTTGAAATACAGAATGAGAGAGAGAGAGAATCTTCCATTTGCTGATTCACTCTCCAAGTGCCAACAACAGCCAGGATAGACTAGGCTGTAGCCTGAAGCCATCTGGGTGGCAGGGGCCCAAGCATCTTCTACTGCCTTCCCACATGTCTTTGCAAGAAGTAGGATTGGAAGTGGAGCAGTCAGGATGTGTGCTGGTATTCCAACATGGTATGCCAGCATCAGAAGTAGTAGCCAAACCTGCTTACTACAATGCCAACTTGGAGAACTGATGTTTGAATATTGAGTTATGTATTTTCACAGATATTTGGGTTTTTTAATTTCTCTTTTGCAGCTTATAGTTGTGGCTAAATTTTTGCCTAGTTTTCTTCACTTTTGTTGTTTTTGTAAAATAATTTCATGTAATTTGACTTTGCTATTGTTCACTGATAGTATACAGAAATGCAATTAGTGTGTTTGTTGTTTTTGTACCATACAAACTTCTACTTGTGAGCTCTGATAATTATGCTGTCATTATTTTTTAGGACTTCAACATGCAAAATCATGTTTTCTAGGAAAACATGTAGCTCATGTTCCTTTCTAACTGTTTGCTGTTATCTCTTTCCCCTGCCTTATTGTACTGGCTAAGATTTCCAGTTTATTTTTTAATAGAAGTGGTGACAACTAATATCAATGGCTTATTTCAGGACTTAAGGACAAAGCATTTAGTCTTTCTTCCTTAAATATTTCTTATTGTTTTTCTATAAAATATTGTCTACAGATTTATTTGTCAATGTCTTTCACAAAGCTAAGGGTGTCTACTTCTATGCTAGTTTGTAAAGATTTTTATTAGGAATTGGAACTGAATTTTGTCAAATGTTTTACTGCTTCTATTAAAATTATCACATAGGTTTTCTTAAGTCTGCTGTATTGAATTGCATTGATTGATTTTTGACTATTGAATCAGCTTTGCATTTCTAGGATAAATCTCATTTGATCAGAATTTATTATCTCATTCATATATTGCTGGATTCAATTTGATAACATCTGTTAAGGAGTTTTTCGTCTTGGTTCCAGGGGCATAGTGGTCCTTCCCTTCTCTCCTTCAGCTCTATCTCCCTCCCTTCCCTTTCTTTTTCTCTTGTTTAATAAGGTCTTTGAGCTTAGTATTAGGATAATGCTGGACTTATAAAATGTATTGTGAAACGTTTCTTCTATATTTTCTGAAAAAGGTTTCCTATGGTTTTTACTTTTTCTGCATAAGTGAATTTATCAATGAACACATCTGGATCTGTAAATATTTTTTATTCTGAGAAGAGTATTTTTAATATGTATAGTACTGTTCTGATTTTCTATTTTTTCTTATCTTTCTTCTGATAATTTTTTTAAAAAATTACTCATTTTTTCCTAAAACATAGAATCTATTAGCTTAAGTTTATTCATAATATTTCCTGTCTTCTACATTTTCATTTATTTGAAAGGCAGACAGACAAGGCAAGTGGGAGAGAGAGAGACAGACAGAGAGAGACAGACAGAGAGAAAGAGAGAGAGACACAGAAAGAGAGAGTATCCCATCTACTGGTTCATTCCCGAAATGACTGCAACAGGCAGGTCTCAACCCAGTTGAAGCCAGGAGCTTAGAACTTAGTCTGGTTCTCTCACATTGATGGCAGGGACCCATGCACTTGAGCCATCATTTGTTACTTCCAGGGTGCACATTAGCAGTGAGCTGGTATCAAAGATTGACCTGGATCTTCAGCCCACCACTCTGATATGAGGTACTGGCAGCTCAAGGAATGTCTCAGCTGCTGTGCTGATGATCTATCCCATAATAGTTCCTTTTAAATTCTGCAACTCTTGTTGTGGCTCCTTATGCATTCCCAGTATGGCTGTCTCTCCACCCAACCCCCAACATCTCCATCAGTCTACTAGAGTTTTCTTCACTTTATTGATCTATTAATATGAACAAGTTTTTGGTTCCATTGGTTTTCTCTATTTTTCTCTGTTGTCCGTTTTTTAGATTTCTCTATTTTCTCTCTTTGAGTAGTTTCATTTCATTGATATTTGCTCTATATTATTTCATTTCCTCTACTTCCTGGATTTAACTTGCTCTTTGTTTCCACCTTCTTTTTTTTTTTAAGATTTACTTGCTTGAAAGTCAGAGTTACAAAGGAGACAGGGAGAGACAGAGAGAGATCTTCCATCTGCTGGTTCATTCTCCAGTTGGACGCAAAGCCAGCGCTGGGCAAGGCCAAAGTCAGGAGCCAGGATCTTCCAAGTCTCCTACATGGTTAGCAGGAATATTTGGACCATCTTCCACTGCTTTTGTCAGGCCATCAGCAAGAAGCTGGGTCGTAAGTGAGCAGCCGGATGTGAACCAGTGCCCATATAGGATGCTGGTGTCACAGACAGCGGCTGTACCTGCTATGCCACAGCCCTGGCCCTGTTTTCTACCTTCTTAAGTGAATGTTTATATGTGATTTTAAACTTCCTTTTTTTTCTTATGTAAGTTTTAAAAGTTGTAAATTTCTCTCTAAGGACTTATTTTAATTGCATCCAATAAATTTTGTCATTTTGTTCAATTTGCACTATTTTCAAAATTTATTCCTTTGTCTATGGGTGCTTTGAAAGTGTGTCATGGGCCCACATTGTGGCACAGTAGGTTAAACTGCCACTCACTGGAATGCTGGTTCCAGTCCTTGCTCCTCCACTTCCAATCCGGTTCCTTGCTAGTGTCCCTAAGAAAGCAGTGGAAGATGGTCCAAATCCTTGGGCCCCTGCCAGCCACGTGGGAGACCAGGATGAAGTTCTAGATTCCTGGTTTCGGCCTGAACTAGCCCTGCCATTGTGGCCATTTGGGGACTGAAACAGCAGATGGAAGATGTTTCTTTCTTTCTGTCACTCTTTCAAATAAATACATCTTTTTTAAAAGTATACTGTGTGATTTCCAAATATTGCTATTAATTTATAATTTAATGTTGTCATATTTACAGTGCATACTCTGTATTATGTCAGTCTTTTTATATTTATTGAAACTTGTTTTGTATCCCAACATATAGTCAATCTTGGTGAGTATTCAAAGTGTATCTGAAAAATCTGAGTATTATTCACTCAGTAACTTTAAACTCTGTCAAGGTACTGATGATATTGATGAAAGCTGCTGTATTCCTGCTGAGTTTGGGTCTATCTGTTATGTAAATTATTGAAAGAAATGATTGCAATCTCCTAACATACTATGGCTAGGCCTCTGTTCATTCTATAAGTTTCCCCCTCATTATTTTGAAATTCTGGTATTAGTTGCATAGTTGTTAAGATTGCTTTGTCTTCTCCATAAATTAGTCACTATATTATTATGAATTTTTCCTCTATGAATCTTTGTAATATTTTTGTATTGAAATGTATTTTATTAAAATAGCCTTTCCAGTTTTTTATGTCTAATGTTTTTACAAGATATCCTTTACATTTATCTATCTTCATATCTAGAGTAATTTATTTTGTAAAGCTAAATAATGGAGTATTGTTTTTACCCACTTTGTAAATCAGTATCTTTCAATTGGAGTTCTTGAATCATTTACTGTTGACGCAATTATCATGTACTTGAGTTTAAGGCTTCATTCTAGCATTTACTTTCCATTTCTTGCTTTTGTTGTTATTTATCTTTTTACTACTCCATCTTCACTTCTAAGGTTTAATTGAACATGTTTTTATATTGCATGAGATATCCTCTTGGCTCATTTTTTGAAAAAAAAAACTTTTTAGTGGTATTCTGAGTATGCAATATATACCTGTTAGTGCCTTCCTGCAAACATTATCAAACTACTTCACATGTATGTAAGAAACTTACAATCATACTCTCTGTTTCTCACTTTTGTTCTTTACTCCATTTTGTCATACATTTTATTTTTATGATTGTTATAAACATTATACTCTGTTAATATGTTTGCTTTTGAAAGTTAATTATTAATTAAATGGTGAAAAAATTAACAAGACAGTAGTTTGGACTCCTGTTTTGTTCTTAATTTAGGTATTGGTTATGGGTCTTAGCAGAAGACCAAAAACTCACTTATCTGTACACTTATGTGTATTTCTTCATATGTATACTGCATTTAAATAAAGTGTTTAAAAAGAAAAAAGGCACTCTTTCCTGCCTACCTACATACTTGTAATTTCTAGCACTCCTTTTTCCATATATCTAACCTTTTTTTTCTTACACTTTACATAATGATGGCAAGGGCAATACAACTACTCCATTGTGCTTAGCAAAAGAAGTTCACATATGTTTTTATTTTGATCTGAAGGTTTTAGCATCCATATCTCAGAGGGACTATAGCTCATTTGATGCTCTCAGGTCTGCTGTAATCTGTATTGGACAATTGAGGAAGCAGCGTCCACACAGGCTAGCATTTAGACTCTCAGTCTCCAGGCTCTATAGTAAACATCTAGGGAGCTAGAATAAAATATTACAGTCCAGTTAGAGATCCACAGTCCAGGAAACATTTTACAGGCCAGAGTTTAACAAGTCCAAACCATTTACAGGCAATGATCTTTCTCTTTGACTACTATTACTATAATTTTCATGGTATATGAATGCTGTAAAGTAATAATATTGCCAATATTTTAGATTTATATAGTGCTTTTCCTTGGACATTTTCAGCTATCTTTGTTCTATATCATCTCATCTGAGAGTGGAATTTGAAGAAAGCTCAGTGTATTTCAAACCCCATACAAAGAGGTTTATTGCTGAAATAATAATAATAATAAACCCAGATGTATTTATTATACATTTTAGAGGAAAGAGCATATTTTCAGAGTGAGACAGACCATAGTTTGGATCTAAAATCTTAGTAGCTGTGTGATGGTGAGCTTTGTTCTGAACTTCTGGAAATACTAATTTCTAGGTCCACAAACTGGGAGCACTCACACATAATGTTGAGATTATTATGTAGGTTATCTAAGACAATGCTTAAGAAACTCCTACTATTGAGTCTAGAATAAAGGAAATTCTAATTAAGTTTTAGTTTCTCTTTTGCTAAAAGTTTCTCATTTATTAATAACACAGCAGGAACTTAAAGGTTAAATGGCTTCCTCAATGTCAAACTCTTCGTAGTGTCAGAACTAAAGCTCAAACCTGCCTTTTAGTTCTGAAGCTAGTTATTTTATTTTATTTTATTTTATTTTACTTTTTAACCACAACACAGCTACCTCAGAAGTAGCAGCAGGAGCTTTTCATAACAGTTTCACCATTGTTCTATGGAATGGAAACTATAAAAAGCAAACCCCCGTCTGGGTACACAGATATGAAAATTGTGTTGGACAGGTACTGTCTCATCACTGTGCTACAGTGTGAATGTTCTAAATTGGGCTTTCACAGTCTCATCACTGGTCTAAGTTGTAGCTGTTGCTATATAACCAGTCACTGAGAGTAGCTGATTGCCCATGACAAGTTAAAAAAAGGAAGCTTTATTTTTCCTTTACTGTTTTGTAGTTGTTGTTTTTCTTTTTAATTAATAGGATCTATTTAGTAAACAAGATGACTTCAGATGAAAAGCAAACCACTTTGTTGAGCATGCCAACATTCCAGCATTTCTATGAGACTAGATTGACCCACTTAAAGAATGAAGTCTAATTCATACACTTTGTTCTATTTCACTTTTTGTTTGCAGGGCATCAGGAAAGAACTGTTTTTAAAGTTGAGTTCTTAATAGGAATTTCTGAAACTCCAAGATGTCGCCCTTCACTGAACTGACGTATGAAACTCTGTGTCTGCACTCTGAATTCAGATGTAGTAGGCAAACTGAAGATAATTTAGATAATTTTGATTTCTGGGGGTTTTTTTTTTTGGTCTGTGTGCCCTATATGATTTGAATTATAAAGTGTTAGGGCAAATATTCAATAGATTGTCTCATTGACTATAAATTTTCCTGAAGGTCTAGGCTTAAATCCATGCAAAGCTCCTCCTGATTAAAACTGAGAATCAGTAAATTTATGGTTACCATGGCAGCAGACATGATATGATGAGATTAGCCAAATAAAAACAAATTCAACAAGATAATAATTTAAATATAGCATTTTTTAGTAAAAAGGTGATTTTTAGCTCTGTAATTGAGCTTTGTAATTCCTTTTTTAATTCCTTTTTAAAGATTTTATTTATTTATTTGAAAGGCAGAGTTACACAGAGAGAGAGAGAGAGAGAGGCAGAGAAAGAGATCTGCCTTGCACTAGTTCATTCCTCAAATGGCCACAATGGCCAAGGCTGGGCCAGGCCAAAGCCAGGAGTCAGGAACTCCCTCCAAGTCTCCCACATGGGTGCAGGTGCCCAATCACTTGGCCCATCTTTTGCTGCTTTCATCAGCAGGGAGCTTGATCAGAAGAGTAGCCCAGACTTGAACCAGTACCCATATGGGATACCAGCACTGCAAATGGAAGCTTTGCCTGCTGTACCATACTACTGGCCCCAAGCTTTGTAATTCTAACCTTAAGGAATGTTGTCATTATAAATTATGTTAAGGGATTCTTGATTAGCTTTAGTAATCACTCATAGACTAGTCAAGGAAGCAAATTCTATAAGATACAGTTTACCTTTTTTATTTATTAAATAGTTTTCTTTTTATTATTAATTTTAAATTTACAAAACAAAAATTGTTAAACAGTGACTTGATCAGCCCTTCTCCTGAATGTTGATGAACAACTTAATAGTTTATTCCTTTTAGTATTTTTGTTGTTGTTGTACTTAATACTATTGGTTGAACTCTTTAATTAACATACAATTATTCTTAAGTGTTTAAATTTAACTGAAAAGTGATCCCTGTTAAATATAAGAGTGGGAATAAGAGAGGGAGGAGATGTACAATTTGGGACATGCTCAATCGGACTTGCCCCAAATGGTAGAGTTAGAAACGTGCCAGGGGACTCCAATTCAATCCCATCAAGGTGGCATGTACCAATGCCATCTCACTAGTCAAAGTGATCAATTTCTGTTCACAATTGATCATAATGATAGGACTAAGAGTCAAAGGGATCACATATACAAGACTAGTGTCTGTGCAAATACTAACTGATAGAATTAAAAAGGGAGAGAATGATCCAACATGGGAAGCGGGATACACAGCAGACTCATAGAATGGCAGATGTCCTAAATAGCACTCTGGCCTCAGAATCAGCCCTTAAGGTATTAAGATCTGGCTGAAGAGCCCATGAGAGTATTTTAGGCATGGAAAGCCAAGACACTGTGGCAAAAAATAAATAAATAAAGGAATAAATAAAATTTAAAAATTAAAAAATAAAGACCTAAATGAAAGATCTCTGCAAGTGAGATCCCAGTGGAAAGAACAGGTCATCAAAGAAGGAGGTACCTTTCTCTGAAGGGAGGAGAGACCTTCCACTTTGACTATGACCTTGTCTAAATAAGATCAGAGTCAGCGAACACAAAAGGCCTCCATAGCCTTGGCAACTCATAACAAGAGCCTAGGGAGATTATTGACGCCATAAACAAGAGTGTCAATTTTTAAGTCAACAACAGGACTCACTGTGCACTTACTCCTCATGTAGGATCTCTGTCCTAAATGTGCTGTACGTTGTGATTTAATGCTATAACTAGTACTCAAACAGTATTTTACACTTTGTGTTTCTGTGTGGGTGCAAACTGTTGAAATCTTTACTTGATATATGCTAAACTGATCTTCTGTATATAAAGAGAATTGAAAATGAATCTTGATGTGAATGGAAGGGAAGAGGGAGTGGCAGGGGGGAGAGTTGCGGGTGGGAGGGAAGTTATGGGGGGGGGGGAGGCATTGTAACCCATAAGCTGTACTTTGGAAATTTATATTCATTAAATAAAAGTCAAAAAAAATTGTGAGGTAGTAATACAATGATTTCCCATATACATTGACCCAATTTCTACTAATATCTATTATTAATAGTGTGTATAATTGTCATAATTAACTAACCAAATATTATAATTGTGGTACAATGAGAACAAACATTAAACCAAATGTGTAAATAAATAAAATAGGTTAGACACTTCCCAAAAAGTATTTGCATAAAATAATTAAAACTAAGAATTGAATCATAAACAATATAAAAGAATAGCAAAAATAAATGATTTTATATAAACTCTAAGATACTGTCAAATGTGTGCTTAGAAGCAGAACACTCTAATATTTTATCTATTAAATGATGTAATCAAAGTCAACATTTATAGCTCAGTGAATATGTGAAATGGAATAACTGCAACAACTCGGTCAAAAGCAAATCAAGACAGAGCAGATAACACAGATAGAAACTAATTAACACATAAAAAAGATAGAACACAGCCCAGGATATTATAAATCAGAAAGTATGGTGACACAGATGAACTATTTTTTTCTAGATTTGTGTATTTAAAAACATGTTAAAAATTTGAAAATCTTAATAAGCAGAGTAATTTTCTAGGAAATAAATGTTGATCCAAGAAAAGCAAACTGCTTAAAATGATGAATAATCACAGAAGAAGCTGAAAACATTCTGATTCAAAGTTTCAGTCTTCTAAGAGATGCCATTTCCCATATCCTCCGCTCTACACCACAGCATCAAATAAGATGAACAACCACACAATAATTTCTGAAGCTACAAAAATTCTAATGTCTGCCAAAATACACTTTAACCAAAACATGCAAAATGTTGGCAATCTTGAAACAAAAATACTTGAATTATAAAGTAAACATTATCTGTCCTAACCATGTAAGGACTATATCAGGGATGAAAAGCGCATTTTGTTTCAAGGAAATACATCAATATAATGTTATGTAAGTAAATTAAATAAAATATGAGCAATTTAACAGTTTTCTGTGAAGGTAATGGACAGATCCATTGCACTAGGGATCCAAGTAGGGAAAATGATTCATGAAAAACTAGGTTTTGGAAATGTATCACATGTGGTAATAGGATGTACTTTTAAGTGTTTATAAGTGAACTAGCCTTGTGGCACAATGGCTTAAACCACTGTTTGCAAAGCCAGCAACCCATACTGGAGGTTTGAGTCTCAGCTGCACTGCTTACCATCCAGCTCCCTGATGCTGTGCCTGGGAAAGCAGAGGAAAATGGCCCAAGCGTTTGGGCCCCTGCCACCCATGCAGGAGACCCAGGAGAAGCTCTAGAATGAACCAGCAATTAGGAGCCCCTAGTCCTGGACCTTTTTCCAGGCAGCCAGCTTCTCACACTGATGAACCAAGGAGACACTGGGGGATAGCTACAGCACACCCACCCACACATATACCTGTATCACAGGTTGCCCTGCTTGTTTTCTTCTTCAATAGGGAACTAAAGTGAAAGCAACCTCATCCAAATCTCCTCTATCATTCGTGTCACCGCTGGGCCTGGAAAACTCTCCTGGTCCATTGCTAAATCTGTATTAAATAAAAGCCATCACCTATTCCTGATACATCCTTAGATTGAATAGCAAGCTTTCTTACCTCCCTCTCTAATTTCAAGCAAATGGCAAATTATAACACAATTTGAATTAAAATCAAGGATGAGATAATTATTTTGAATACTCTTTCCAAGACAGTAAGATTGGTAAAAGAAGTAAGACTTACGATCATTAAAAAGGAAACCATGAAATGTATGCTGTAAGGCCACTACAAAGCACACCAAACACAGGAGTTAGAGAAAAGGTTTATTGTAGGGTGCAGGAAGCCTGGGGGGGTGGGGGGGGGAGGCGCGCGCGCGCGCGCGCGCGAGAGAGAGAGAATATGTTCAGGAACAGATCCTGTTAAACCTTTGAGGGGGAGGAGTGCGTGGGCAGAGAAGTAGGAGCAACGAATCTCATTAGGGTGGGGATGGAGCTGACACTGGTGGTTGGGCCATGGGGTTTAGGACCAAAGCCTGAGTGCCAGGGCCTAAGAGGGCATCTGAGACATAGATGGCACCACAGATAAGCCCACACCCTTTTACCAACAGACCTATGTCAGGACAAACAACACACAGATTATTAGAACTACTTAGGAAACGTATTGAATTGAGTAGAAATAAATATACAGAAAGCAAGACTTTTTCTATATAGTTGAAATTTCAATTTGGAAAATCCAACAAAATTTATAAAATTCACGTGGATAACCTCAATTTAAAATGCAATTATTTCTTGGCATTTGTGGAGTATTGGTTCTCAGTATCAAGGACATAAAAACCCTTAGAAGCTTAAAGCCCTTATAAAAAAAAATGTAGTAGTATTTGAATATAGCCTATACATATCCTCCAGCATTCTCAAAGTCATCTCTATATTACTAATAATACCTAATACATTTTAAATGTATTAGGTAAATAGTTGTTATCCCTTGCTGTTTAGGGAATAATAAAAAGAACAAAATTCTATATACATTCAGGGCAGGTATCTGCAGTTGGCTGAATCCTTAGATGCAAAATTCAGGATAGAGAGAGCAGACTGGCTGCAGTATACACACTCATAAAGATGAACACTGCATAAATCCATTCTAATAAAGTTTACCCATATATAAATATGTGTATACCTATGTATAAATTATCTATAGTACCAATTATTAACTATGCATTAAGTTACCTAAAAACATTCTGAGTTCAATGGAGAAACATATTACAGGAAGGCTCTCCAAAAATTCATGGAAAATACATGAAAAAACTGCACATGAATATCACCACTTTTTACACCAAAACAAATATCTTTTAACTCCATTTTCTCATGAACTTTTAAAAATATCCTAGTATGCCATGATTGAAGAACTTACTGAATTAAAGATCTTAATTCTTTTAACGTGATCTATAATTTATCACAGTATTGACTGATAAATAACTTGGGCATAGTTAGGGTTTTTCTTTTTCATTCCTTATTTTAAGTTGATATAGTTGAAACTATCTTAAACTTCATCTGAAAGTCAAAGCTGTTAAGAATGACTTTGGGGGGGCTGGCACTGTGGTGAAGTGGTTTAATGCCCTGGCATGAAGCGCCAGCATCCCATGTGGACACGGGTTCAGGTCCCAACTGCTCCTCTTCCCATTCAGCTCTCTGCTAAGGCCTGGAAAAGCAGTGGACGATGGCCCAAGTCCTTGGGCCCCTGCACCCACATGGGAGATCCAGAAGAAGCTCCTGACTCCTGGCTTTGGATCGTCGCAGCTCCAGCTGTTGAGGCCATCTGGGGAGTGAACCAACGGATGGAAGACCTCTCTCTGTAACTCTGTCTTTCAAATAAATAAAATGAATTTATTTATTTATTTATTTATTTATTTAACAGATAGAGTTATAGACAGTGAGAGAGAGAGAGAGAGAGACAGAGACAGAGAGAAAGGTCTTCCTTCCGTTGGTTCACTCCCCAAATAGCCGCCATGGTCAGTGCTGCACCGATCCTCAGCCAGGATCCAAGTGCTTCCTCCTAGTCTCCCATGCGGGTGCAGGGGCCCAAGCACTTGGACCATCTTCCACTGCCCTCCCGGGCCACAGCAGAGAGCTGGACTGGAAGAGGAGCAGCCGGGACTAGAACCCGGCGCCCATATGGAATGCCGGTGCTGCAGGTGGAGGATTAACCAAGTAACCCACAGCACTGGCCCCATAAAATAGATCTTAAAAAAAAAAAAGAGTGACTTGGGAAATTTTGTAAAAGAATTCCCTGGAAGGATTTGCAACAAAGGCATTATAAGGGCTACCCAAAGCTGTACAACTATAAAGTGGTACTGACATACACAGACATCAGTGAAATAGACATAACACACATGCAAACTAAATATGGCATAAACACGTAAAACAATTGGAAAGATAACTAAAGAAATAATTTGCTATGTATATAGAATTATATAGTATATAATCTTTGGGGTCATTCATCTTTTTTTATATTTCACCTTGAGATTCATCTGCATTGTGGCTTTATCAATATTCTTTTGAGTGCCATGTAACATTTCATTTTGTGGATATACTACAATCTGTTTAGTCATTCAGCAACTGACGACATTTGGATTTTTTTCAATTTGGGGCTATTATTTAATAGCTGCTAAGAGTGTTCAAGTCTAAACCTGTGCATGGAGGTGTGCTTTTATTTGTCTTGAACAAATACCTACAGATAGAATTTTGGAATCATATGACATTAGAATGATTAACTTAATAAGAAACTGTCACACTATTTTCTAAGGTAATTATACTACTTTACATTCCTTCAATGACATATGTGAGTATTCAGTTTGCTCCACAATCTTCTCAAGAGTTGGCTTTGTTGATCTTTTAAATTTGTGACATAATAGCCTCCGACAGTGATATCTTGATTTTACCTTGCATTTGTCTATTGGCTGCTATTGATGTTGAGGGTTATTTCTTTTGCTTATCTGTAATTCATACATGTTTGATAAATATCTTTTCAGATATTTTAACCTTATTTATTAGATTCTGCTTTTATCATTGAATTGCAAAATTTTTCTACCTGAACAAGAAAGTTCTTTACCAGATATGTATTAATATTTCCTCCCGATCTGCAACTTGTCTTTAAAGTTGTTTTATAGGGTCTTTTGAAGATTAAAATTTATTATATTAACTTTGATGAAGTTCAACTTATTCATTTATTTCTGCTTACAGTTTATGCCTTCAAAGTCTTTTTTAAGTAATCGTTGCTATCTCTAAAGATTTTCTATGTGTTCTTCCGAACGTTTTTTAGTTTAAATTCTCATCTCAGCTGTAGGTGCCATGTTGGTTTAATTTTTCTGTATGGTCTAAGCTAAGAACCAAGTTTTGTTATTGTTCTTGCGTTGCATATGAATAGCCTACTGTTCCAGCACAGTATATTGAAAAGATCATCATTTTGTTATTATACTGTCTTGGCAATTTAATGAAAAATTCATTGACTATATATGTGTGGGACTATAAGAGGACTTCAAAACATTCATGGACAATGAAATTAAAACAGTTTATTTTCGTGCAAAAATTTTGAAAATGCATTTTTTCATGATACACATTTTCCATGATATGTTTTGAAAATCTCTCCTATTTCTGAACTCTTCTCTTCTCCAATACCATCCTGCCTTGATGACTGTGGATTTATGGTAATTTCTAAAAGCAAGTAATATAAGTCCAAACATTGTTCTCTTTGTCAAAATTGTTTTGATTTTCCTGATTCTTTTTCAGTTCCACATGTAGAATACATTCAAATATTTTTCCATGTCACTTTTAGCACAAAAAATAGTAAAGTAATTTTGGAATGTAATTTTTAACAACTTTAAATTTATGTAAATAAATAAATACAATACCTATCATCACCATACTGTTGGTAGGAGTATAGTAAATAGAGGTGCTGTTGGGAATATCTACTAAATCCTCCTGGGAAGATGTCAAGAAGAAGAAACAAATTCACATACTTTTATCTGGTAATTCTATTTCTAGAAATCCAATTAAAAGAGTTTTAATTGAATTTTAAATGCATTAAGATTAATTAAAGCAGATTCGAATACCTTACTCATATCACTTAAGCATTCTTCATCCTTATACACCCAGTCCTGACACATTGCAACTGCCAGCACCTGCAACATCGCAGGCATGTAACCTGTGCAGTCTCCTAGGGTTCCACGCTCAGAAATGTCTGGGGCAGGGTGGGGCAGAATAGTAGCATAGCAGGTTAAGCTGTAGCTTTCAATGCCAGCATCCCATTTCAGAGTGGTGGTTGGAGCCTCAGCTGCTCCACTTCCAATCCAGCTCCTTGTTCAAGCAACTGGGAAGACAGCAAAGAATGATCCAAATACTGGGGCTTCTGTCATCCATGTGGGAGACCAGAATGGAGTTCTTGGTTCCTGGTTTCTTCTTGGCCCAGCCCTAGCTGTTGCTGCCACGAAGAGAACCAGCAGTTGGAAGGTCTACCCTTCCCCCCAATAGTTATTCTACCTTTCAAATAAATAAATCTTTTTATAAAACAAAGTACAAGGATACTGTAATTTCAGATTCTGCTGTCACCATTCTATTTTTTTTAAGACTTATTTATTTGAAAGGCAGAGTTACAGAGAAGAAGAGAGAGAGAGAGAGCTCTCATCTTCTGGTTCACTCCCCAAATAGCTGCAATGGCTGGGGCTAGTCCAGGCAGAAGCCAGGAGCCCAGAATTATATTATTATAATTATACATATATTATATTATATATTATGCATACACTACATATGTAATATATTACATACATTACATTATATATGTAATATTATATATAATATATAATATATTACATACATACGCATATATATTACATATATTGTATATAACATCTAATATATTATATATAATATATTATGTATTATATATTATGATAGTTTACATATTGTATATTAATATAATATATTATATAAAATATTGTATGTTAATGTTATGATATAATAATGTATATTATATATTATAATTATTATAGCAGAGGACCAAGCTCTTGGGCCATCTTCCATTTGTTTCCCAATGGCATTAGAAGGGAGCTGAATTGGAAGTGGAACAGCTAGGACTTGAACTGGTGTTCATCTGTGATGCTGACACCACAAATGGAGGCTCAAATTGCTGCACCACAATGCCAACCCACTGTCAGCACTCTTAACCACATTTTAACACTTTGCATTTGGCCTCAGAAATTGTTCCACAAGTCCTGCCTCTACCTCTGAAGACTTCCTTCGATCTTCAGAGCCCGTCCACTCTTTGTGGGACTGATGGGAAATGTCAGAGTCAGACCTCCATGGCCTACTCTGCACTCCTTTGTAGGAAGCACACATCATCCCAATACTATACTTGTTCTCAGATCTTCTTTCAAGACCTGTTTGAGAAGGAACCCAACTCAAAACAGGTGGCAAGGACACAGGCAAGGAAGTAAAAATGTTATCACAGCAATCCAGGGAAGTCGATCCTGGTGTTCTAGACCAGGAGAGCAATTGATAGGGCGAGAGAGATCAGATTCTAGATATTTTAAGAGTGGTGTCAGCAAGGTTCACTGTAATTTTTGAAGTGCACAAAAGACACTATATGGTTTTTTTATCTAATTTACCCAAATAGGGGTTGGTGTTGTGACATAGTGGGTGGAGTCACCGCCTGCAGTGCCAGCATCCCATATGGGTGCCAGTTCCAGTCCTGGCTGCTCCACTTCCCATCCAGCTCTCTTATGTGGCCTGGGAAAGCAGTGGAAGATGGCCCGAGTCCTTGGGCCCCTTCACCTATGTGGGAGGCCCCTTCACCTATGTGGGAGAAAGAAGATCCTGGCTCCTGGCTTTGGATCAGCACAGCTCCGGTTGTTGCAGCCAGTTGGGGAGTGAACCAGTGGATGGAAGATTTCTCTCTCTCTGCCTCTCCTTCTCTCTGTGTGTAATAACTCTGTTCAAATAAATAAATACATCTTTTTAAAAATTACTTAAATATTCCCATTGATTAGGATTGAGATACCTGCAGAACGAGTGTATGTGTAGTAGAACACTGAGCTCTCACCGTTGAAACTGCTAAGTCTGAGATGCTGAATACAGGTGAGAATATGCCAAGTAGGAAACAGGATACCTGAATCTCGAGTTGGAATTAAGTATTGGAAAGTTCTGGACATACAGGTAGTATTTAAACCCATGAGTTAAATTTTATTACTTTATGAGTCCCATAAATACAGAAGTGTTGATGAGAAAGAGAAATTATCCAAAGACAGAGCTTGAAGAGCTTATGGATATGAGAAGGAATCTATAACAAAGTTTCAGAGGAATAAGCCAGTGAGGAGGTAGAAATAAACCAGGAGGGCATGGGTCCCCAGAAGCAAAGAAATATACATGTGTCAGGAGACAGAGGTCATCTATCTCATTCATAACTGACCATCACCTTTCACATTATTAAGGTCAGCGTTGATCTTAACAAGCTTGGTGGAGGCCAAAGTCTGGATGGACTGAGATCAAGAGAGAACAAAAGGAAATGTTTCATCCAGTCTAGGAATTTTGCAAAAATGAGTGCTGGGAGGGAGATAAAGTGTAAGTGGCAATTGGAAGCAGGGATGCAATAAGGTGAAAATGTTTCTTCTTTTTTGTTGCAAAATGTAACAGTATATTTGTAAGATGCTTAGAAAAGACCAATAGACCAAAAAAATAATAAACTTGCTTTATTCATTGTTGTTATTGAGAAAATTACAATGTCTCACCAGGTAAAGGGCTGGAGATGATTAATCATACGAACATAATTCTGCAAAATTAACTACTCTTGAAAATTAACTGAAACGATAATCAATATAATTCAAATAATATGCCTTCAGAATTTCTTCAACCCATTCTTCAATCTAAAATTCAACAGATCTTTCCAATCTACATTCAAAGACTCTGTATTTATGTGGATCAAAACCTTGGAAAATCACACATAGCAACACAGCATTGGAGGCAGCAGATACAAAAAAGCAAAATGCAAATGTATGCAGGCTGACAATAATGCAGGTTTTTTTTTTTTAAGACTGACTTATTTATTTGAACGGCAGAGTTACAGAGAAGCAGAGGCAGAAAAAGAGAGAGAGAGAGGAAAA